>NW_026850534.1:0-73642 GCF_030869225.1 Colletotrichum abscissum
CCCCCCCCAGCTGCATCTGTCAAATCGTACATACCTTGGTTGTGACTACTTGTTCTTCGCCACCGAGCAAGCCATCTTTGACCAACTCAGCATCCGCTCCTCGGGTTGCAAGTTCTTGTGGGTGGGGAGAATCTGTCCCAATCGCTGGTCGAGGTGGCCGCATTGATCCAAGGCGGTCGGGGGCATAAAGGGCTGAAATGGACGGTCATTGAATGGAGCAAACTGCCCATCGGGGTCCCATACTCTCTTGGCTTCCGCCTCTCAAGAGCGAGGGTCTCCCTACTAATGAATGGAGCAATGTGAAGTTTGTTCGGATACGGAGCATACCACACTGCCCCCCTCTCAACAGTGCATAGATGTTTTGAGTATCCGCACCACAGTACCTCATCAATTAAACAGCGGGAAGGTTGGCAAAGTTGGACCAGCTTCGACCGTCTTGTTTCTCGTCATTGCGGTTGCGGAACTGAAGGATCTACGTCTGAACATCCTGGTCGTGCTGAAGAAGTCGTTCTAGAACCTGGCGAAACTCATTCTATTGCAACCATCCCACGCTCCCTCGGGCGTCCAGTACGCAGTCGTGGCGCTTGACGCTGACGCAGCATTTTGCGCCACTCTCTCTTCATGTGATTTATGGGTGTGGCAGTGCATCTCGCAGTGTGCATCCAACGACGGACGACCACACAACCCGCGTCCAATTCGTACAAACCCTGCCAATTATCTTTGCGATGTGAGGGCTGTAGACCGTGGCACCGCGGCTTGTACGCGTGTAATAATTGAAAATCACCGCTGTGATGCGCGGTACCCTTTATGAAATGTAAACTCCACCAGCAACGGCGTGACCTATACTCAATTCTATATATGGCTCTTGCAGTGTACGTTCCACCCCGCCAATGTAGCAACTGAGAAGCAAAGAATTAGAGTTGTCGGGTCCCTCGCGTCGATCATTGCCTTCTTTCCTGTCCAATCACGCGAGATGTCATGTTTAGTTGTGGTTCTTGAAATAGAATTGCATTGCTTAGCGTCTAGACCTCATGAATATCTTGGAAGGAAGGAGATGGATGCAGGTCTACGGCCAATCACGATTGGGTTGCCTCTCGACCTTTTCCGGTGTCTGGTTTTGGGGGTCTTCCTCGCTCGAGCTGCTACTACTACTGCATCTTGGCCCTTCACGCGGCAGAGGGAATGGAAGGTATACCTAGTTCGGCGTGTGCCAAAGCAGTAACTCTGGTAAGTGAGCTTGCTGGTGTTTTTCCTAGGTATCATTACTCCCGCAAGAATTGAGATGTAGAAATCAAGAGTAATTTAGTTTCTGTCTTTACTATAGGTGAGTTGGGTATGGCGATTTTCTACCAGTCCCTCCTCCTCGACTCCGTGAATTCGGTGAGAACCTGAATCGGGGATTGTTATTCGTTCTCGTCCAGTAACTGGATATTTTGGGACATTGTACTCCAAGGCTGGCAACGCCTTGACGTCGGTCACGCTGTCAGTCAGTGTCAGTCAAACCGAGATACCTACCATGTGGAGGGTGCTCTGTTTTGACCGAGGCGTCGCCAACCCGACACCGAAGCCATCGAATGACGTTGGCGAGATCAGGATATCATATGTAGATGCCAATATAAATATACATTTGCGTGGCCAGAAAAAGAGAGCGTCGGTTTTCTTTTCCAGATATGTTGATACCTTAATCTAGGAGCTGTGGTCGGGCCATGCAATTGACAAACAATTTTCAGTGGAAGATATAAGCCCCTTGCCTTGCAAACGCTCTTGCCACCGATACCTTACGGAACATTCTTGCCCCCAGTTCACTGAACTGATATTCTGATAGCAATGAGCGTCAGGTACCTGACGTTACTTACCTTAGGAGGAGCGGTAGAACCGTATTGGAAGTGCAGGAACAGGAAGATGTGAGGAAACGACGAGTTTCCTCTCTTATCTTATCGCACTCTTCCCGTCGGTGTCGTCCAAAGCACCCCTGGCGAATAGGCATTGGATGGCACGAAGGTTGGGTACGGGCGCTTCACTAGCGGCCCCCGCTTGGATGCAGCCGCGAGTGGGTGCCCGATCAACGCAGCCAAACATTGAGCAACACCGCAGACGGCACTGCTAGTTGGGGATGGTTGCTCCGCAACGCCTAGCAAAATAAATGCCGTCAACCTCGATTGGCAGGGGGGCCCGTCAACGTGAGCAGCCCCGAACAACATCTCACCGCACCTGTTCGTTGTCGTCGTCGTCACATCCACACTCATCCCCGGCTCCATCCACCATCCAACTCCCCCGGGTAACAAACATTGAACCCCCCCACCCGGCTCTTAAGACTGCTCCCACCCATATTACCGCTGTCACCGACTCGAGCTTTGCCCTGGATCACAGAGTCCCGGATGACCTTGACTTGACATTACCTCGTTTTGCTTAGGTTTTGCTGTGCACATTCGCCATCATCGCTTCCTGCAGAGCTTCTTCACATCTGCTCCTAGCAATTGACGCTTTATGCCATTCTTCCTGGTGCAGCGCGGCGCTCAAGCAACGACTAACACTACCTGAATATCCCATCATCAACACCAAACTGCCTGGGGGGGACTGTGTCGCATTGCATTGACTTACATTTTCCCTCGCGCCCGCATTCCAAGGCCTCTTAGCCTCACCACCAACATCACCCACCCGACCTCCATCACATTCTAGTCACCTCGTCGCCCCGTTCGAGAACAATGGCGCCCGTGGAGCGCGAAGCCTCCAGGGACGCTGATCGTCCTCTGAGACACAGACAATCAATGTCTTCTGATCAAGGCAGAGCTCTGGTCCCCATGTAAGTCGCCAAAACACGAAACTTCTTCCATCAACACCCATTCCCCATACACAACATTCATGATGCGCTTGCCATGTCTGCTATCTGGCGTAGACTGATGAAGACCAGGTGGGACAGCTCAGATCCCGACAGGGCACCACCGCCCTTGCCCATGAACCCGCAATCGCCAGTTACAACCTCTAGGAAAGGAACTTCCGTTGCTATTCAGTCTGCTCACGCTGCTCTAAACGAAAGAGCTCGTGAGAGCGCCATGCTTCCGGCGCCCTTGACCAAAAGGAACACCGAAACATCCCCCGAACGTTCTCTTATCAAAGGATCGCACCACAAACGCATGCAATCCCTACAACCAGGAAACGTCAGAGACCTCAGCCTGCTCTTGGAGAGTGGCCAGCAATCCAACCCCCCTTCGCCGACAAAATCCCCTGAGCGGACACGCCCTTCTACGCCGGCGGCCAACAGAAGGGACAGCTTCGCCGACACAAGAAGAGACAGTTTCGCCGATAGCAGGAGAGATAGCTTTGCAGATCTGAGATCGACGGAGAGAGAGGCCACCACGCCTTCATCAGTTCAAAGTCAGACGCCGGTCGTACGCCCGACGATAAAAAGACAACAACAAAGCATCTTGGGCGAAAACACACCTCCGCAATCTGCTACCATGCTTGCAATACAGAATATGCCGCTTCAAGGTCAGCAGGACAAGGAGAATGTCGCAAATGGCTCTACTGCACTCGTCAAGGCTCCTCAACAGGTCGAAGCTCTTTCGGGGCAGATTCTAAGTCTCACTAGCATCGCGACAGCTCTCCAAAAAGACATGGCCCAGTTGAGCCGAAGAAGCCGTGACAATGCCACCGACTTGCTGAGTTTGAAGGAAGCGACAAAAGCTCGGGACGAGGATATCCGTAAGAGCTTGCGCGAACTTATCAATAATGCCCAGGATGCTGCTGCAAGCAGCAGGCCAAGCTCCCGCGACCCCTTCGTCAACAGCTTGTTCCTCGATACCAAGCCCCACCACACCTCCCCTCCACCAAGCAAAGCTGGACGCCCCTTTTCTCTACCTAGAATCCCTTCACCGAACAGCTTTGCGGCATCTATCGATCGAGATGCCTTGAGCACACCATCGCTCTGCAACTCCAACACCAACTCCAACTCGGAGTCTCCGACTACCATTGCGATACTGGACAAGATTATCAGAGACATGGGTACGAAGGAGGGACATGACCTGCTTCTTGCTCGCCTGACCGACGTTGCCGAGAAGCTTGCTGGAGTGGCGCCCGCTTCGAAGGTTGAGGAGCTGATCCAGCTCGTCAAGACTAAGCCAGCTGATGCCATGATCTCGCGAAGCGGCGGCGGTCATGGAGAGAGCACCAGGAATATGCCTCGTGCAGCTGTGTTTGACGACGACAACAGCACTATGGACTTTGATTACGACCCTGGATATGCAAGTCAGCTGACCCATCGATCGGAGAGGGCCTTGCATAATGAGCCCGCCTCGAGATCTGCGGCATCTGGCAATGCTTCTGAGATCGTCAGTGACGAAGTGCTCAAGATCATCCGTACCGTTAAGGACAGCGTAGCACAAGGGGGCGGTCTCACCGCAGAAGTCAAGGCTCTTGTCCGGGAGCTACGTGGCGAAGTGCTGGGTATGGGACGGGAGATTGGAAGGAGACTGGACGAAGCTCAGGCACAATCAAAGTCTGAAGAACCCTCGACTGATAATGGTGAAGTTTCGAAGATCGTCCACGAGGGAATCGAGCAGATGAGAGAGAACATGGACGAGCTTCTCCGTGAGCATCGACGCCAGTCCGCCAACTCTGTGGCCTCAAGAGCACCAGCAATCGACTATCAAGAAATATATAATGCCATGAGAGCAGCGCTTCGAGACTCCCAAGCATCGCAGGAGAAAGAGCCTGATCTGAATCGGGAGGATGTCATCGAGGCTGTCAGGGACGCCTGGGAAAACTACAAGCCCGAGACTGAGAACCAAGATCCTGGTCTTGGACGCGAAGAGATCCTCGAGTACCTCAAAGAGGGATTGCAGGACTATGTCGACAGGGACCAGGAGCCTGTGGGAGCTTCGCGAGAAGAGGTGTTCCAAGCAGTTGTTGAGGGTCTCAAGCATTTTTCGCCTCCACGCGTCGAGACACCAACAAGCCTCTCACGAGACGAGATTCTGGAAGCCGTTCGCGAGTGCTTAGAGGAGTTCGAGTTCCCTGTTGCCCCCTCAGCGTTCACACAAGAACTTACCCGAGAGGACATGCTTCATGCGGTCAAGGAAGGCCTCAGCGGCTACGATCTGCCTACCGCCGGAGCTCTCGTACCGCACCAGAGCAACAACGAAGAAGTCGTCACTCGTTTGCAAGATATTCTTGAGTACATGCGCGGAGAGTTCCGAGCAGTGACAGAGGATGCGAAAGTGAACGCCGCCGCCAATGGACGTGACACTGAGCAGATTTTAGACGCTACTAAGGACGGTCTGGAGAAGCTTCGTGCCGACATGGAAGCATATGTCAGTCATCTCAGTGGCAGCACCGCCGGGCAGGAAGAAATCACCCAAACTCTTGTCGACACATTAGATACCTTCAGAGATGAGATGGCTATGCTGGTCGACCGCGTTTCGAGCGATTCCAGGTCGACAATCGAGTCACACATGGAGTCACTACGCGACACCGTCAACTCCTCCATGGTGCCGGTCACTCCACAAGTCAACCAGAAGGAGATCATCGAAGCCGTGAGAGATGGAATCGACAGTGTGCGTGGCGAGTTGCGCCGACCCTTCGCCGGCGTCACGGACATTCTAGATGCTCTCCACGATGGCTTGGCCGATCTGCGCATCAGCATTGACAAGGTCGCGAACCGGCCAGCGGATCTCACAGCCAATGATGAAGTCCTCGACGCATTGAAAGCCGGGCTGGACAATGTCCGCTCAGAAATCGATGGTCTCCGAGAACTGCAAGGCCAGAACGACAAAGCATTGACGACCATGCATGACGGCGCTGTTGTGCCAGTCCCAGCCGATGCCCTCAAGCAGGATGACATCAAAAACCTTGAGGTTCTCATCACTCAGCTCCGGATCAAGATCGAGGCCATGGAACCCGCGAACGCCGATCCTGTCGCCAAAGATGATCTCACTCGTATGGAGGACATGCTTCGTTCTCTCCAGGAATCTGCATCCAAGGACGACATGCTCCGTCTCGAGGACATGCTTCGACTCGTACAAGAGTCGGTCTCCAAGGACGAGACTTCCCGGATCGAAGAAGTCCTGCTTAACGCCCAGAGCTCAGTCACCAAGGAGGATATAACCCGTCTGGAAGAGGCGATTCTGCCCATCCAGGAGTGGGTCAAGTCCAAGGAAAGCCCTGTCAGCACCGATGCTTCAACAAAGGAGGACGTCCAAGCGATTGAAACCATCCTTCGTAATACTAAGGGTCGGCTGGACGACCTCATTGACAACGAGCAAGCCGTGCGAAAGGAACATCTAGACAGCTTGGAGAACACCATACTGGAAACCAGGGAAGCCATCAATCTCATCACTACGCAGCTGGATACTCTCCCGAAGAAGGATGACGTGACATCCGTTGAAGCATTGGTAACACAGGTTGCTGCAGGCTTTGAAGAAATGAAAGAGAGCGCTGCCAAGCAATTGGAGGATCCCGAGCGAGTCACCAAGACTGATGTCGAGGCTGTGGAAGCTGCTTGTCACGATATCAAGGACGTGTTCGATCAACTGCTCAAGACTGAGATCGCCACCCTCGTCACCAAGGAGGACCTGAAAAAGACAGAGACAACCTTGGAGGAGCTCAAAGGCCCCCTCGAGGCGTTGGTGGTCCTGGAGGGGCTCAAGGAAGGACTGCAAGAGGGTATGAAAGCCCCATTGGATGAGTTGAAGACGGAGCTCAAGACGGAGATCAAGACCCCCATCGAGGAGCTCAAGGCTCCACTCGAAGAGCTCAAGACACGACTTGACTCCCTGGTCGAGTCGCACGACAAGGGAAGCGAGGAGCGCCAAGCCGAGATCGTTGGCGTTAGCGAACGTGTGACTGAAGTCAAGACCTTCCTCGAGGAGTTCCAGGGTTTGGTCAAGGGTAAACTCGAAGAGGGTGCCACTGGAGTCGAGAGCCTCTCAAAGTTGCTCGAGGGTGTGTCGACAGCAGTGGAGAACAACGCTTCCGTCAACCAAGACCTGAAGGACCTCTCCGATACGATGAAGCTAGAGTTCGAGGAGTCCAAGGCCGCCGTAGTCGGTGCTAAGCTGGAGTCAGACGAGAAGTTCCAGCAGACTACTGATGCCTTGAGCGCCAAGATTGAGGAGAAGGTCACGGAGTTGATGACCAAGTACGACGAGTTTCACGTTGCCCTTGACGACCGCGCCAAAGCTGGGGAGGCAAGAGATGCCAGCACCGAAGAGGCAGTCCTGGGTACCAAGGCTGTTGCGGAAGAGCTCAAGTCTCTCGTGGACACACTTGGTGCTGCTGTTACCGACTCGATGGAGAAGATGGAGGAGGCGTCCAAGACCGTATTCACCAGAGTTGAGGATCTCATGACCAAGTCTGAGGAGAACCACACAGATGGGAAGGCCGATCACCAGCAAACTCGGGATCACCTGAAGCAAGCTGTCGACGCCGTCGAAATCATTCAGGGACAGCTTGTTGAATCTCAACCTCAGATCTTGGAATCGATCAAAGATGTCTTGCTTATCGTTGGCCAACATTACGATTACGCCAAGACGTCAACGAATGATATTCAGAAGACAATTGAGGATGCCAAGCCAGTCGAGCTCGCTCTGCCACCAATCCCAGACAAGTATGACGACACTGTCGTTCTGGAGAAGCTTACCAAATTGATCGAGCATTCCGAGGTTCCAGTCGAAAAGTACGATGATGCAGGTGTTCATGAAAAGCTTGACAAGCTCGTTGAACATGCTTCTGTTCCTGCTGAGAAGTACGATGACGCGCCAGTACACGAGAAGCTTGACAAGATCGTGGAGCATGTTTCCACTCCGGCAGAGAAATACGACGACACGCCCGTTCATGAGAAGCTCGACAAGCTTGTAGAGCACTCTCAAGTACCAGTCGAAAAGTACGATGATGCGCCGGTCCACGAGAAACTTGACAAGCTCGTTGAACAGCAGCTGTTGATCCCGACCGAGAAGTACGACGACGCGCCGGTCCATGAGAAACTTGACAAACTCGTGGAGCACTCTCAGATACCTGTGGAGAAGTATGACGACGCGCCCGTTCACGAGAAACTCGACATGCTTGTGGAGCACTCTCAGGTGCCTGTTGAGAAGTACGATGACGCGCCGGTGCATGAGAAGCTTGACAAGCTCTCTGAACAGCAGCTGTTGATCCCGACCGAGAAGTACGACGACACAGTGGTCCAGGAAAAGCTGGACAGGATCGCTGAGTACCAGTCTCTGCTTCCGACCGAGAAGTACGACGATGCGGCAGTTCAAGAGAAGCTCGACATGCTTGCCTGTGGACAGTCATTGATCCCTACGGAGAAGTACGACGATACGCCAGTGCACGAGAAGCTGGACAAGCTTGCTGAACAGCAATTGTTGATCCCAACCGAGAAGTACGATGACACAATAATTCGGGAACAGCTCGGAGTTCTGGCTGAACAGCAGCTGCTGATTCCGACTGAGAAGTACGACGACGCAGCCCTGCAAGACAAGCTGGACAAGCTTGCCGAGCAGCAGGCATTGATCCCTACTGACAAGTACGACGATGCCGCCGTTCACGTCAAGCTGGACGAGCTCGTTGATCATAGTCATGCTGCTGAGAAGGCGTTTGGTCAGCTCGACACTCTTGAAAAGGTCCATCAGCAAGTAATCCAAACAGCCACGGACATCTCGCTCTTCCTTGCAAGCCAGACCAAGAAGATCAAAGAGGAGGAAGACGACAGAGAGCAGTTTCTCCAGGAAGTGAACATTGATCTCGAGCGCAAGCTTGCTCTCAAGGAGCAGATCGAAGCTAGTCTGCTGGATCTGAAGCAAGAGGAAGAGAGACTCAGGGCTTCTGTTCTCGGGCTTCGGACGGAGCAAGAAAGTCTCATCCGGCAAAAGACAAGACTGACGGGCGATGTCTCGTCTCTCGAGACTGCACTGCATATCCGTCGGGACGAGCTTCACGACATGGAATCTCGTGCCGAGGGTTTGGAGCGCCGCATTCTAGAAGGGGTTATGGACCATTCCCGCGTACTGCTGATGTCAAAGGCAACCAAAGGGCGCGACGCTATGAGCCGTAAGCGTGTCCGGGACCAGAAGCCGGGTCAGGAGAATGAAGTCCCCGAGAAGCCTGCGTCTCCTGCTGTGAACTTGGCCCTTTCCGCGAAACGAAACCTGAAGCCTCCGTCGCAAGCAGGCGCTGCTCGCCGTATCTTATCCCTGAGCCAGATCACGAACAACGTGCCAACCGGTGGAGTTCAGCGCAGCCAGAGCGTCAGGACTGCCGGTGCTCGTGGTCATCGCAAGTCCAGTTGGGCTGGAGGCTTCTCGAAGGGCTACGGAGATCTCGACAAGGAGAATATTTCTTTGAAGGAGACGGAGGAGGAGAACATGCCTAGTTCCACGCCTGTTATGCACGAAGAACCAGCTGGGGCCGATGATCCCAGTGATACCGAGACGTTGCGTCGCAGTAGTCATGGCAGTCGTATGAGCCGTGGTAGCCGCGGTACAACGGTCGTGACAGAGAGTACCGAAAACTACACCGGCGACGGCGATTATTCGGACTATTACGACGACAACCACAGCGATTTGCAGAGTGACCTCCAAAGCGAGTGGACTGAGAGTGTCGTGAGCTCAAACGTCAGTTCCAATGTTAGTTCAGACCTTGGCTCCGACCTCAGTCAAGAAACTCTGAACAATGAAGTCGTGGCCTAGGGCAACGAAATTGGTGTCTTTTGAGAAGTTGTTTTTTCATATGGACATATTGACGAGTATTGAATAACGCATGAGCCTGCTGGGTCGGCGTCACCTGGGATGAACGGTAGTTTGTATCAAAATGGAGTTATTGGGTTTCCTTTCTCTTTTGTCTGAAATTGGTAGTGCTGGTATGAGTCCAGTTGATGTTTAGTATTGTAGGTAGTGTGTTGGACGTAGTAAAGTACAGAATTATCACCTCCCTACGACTCTGCCACATGATGAACATGCTTTTGATGGCCTACCGTGCCATGCCTCCTCGACTTTGGTTTTTTTCGAGACGCGCTAGATGCACGTGGCAATGCTCATGTACAGAAGTGCGAATATAAGTGTTGTTACAAAAGACACCATGTCCGTGTCCTCAGTCCAAGTCAGGTAGGACTGTGTAAAGTATCCATGTGCTATGAGATAGTCTTCCGAACAATCTTTTCCTTTCCTTCCATCCACGGCTGCAGGCAAGCCGGAATGGAGACGGACATTTCCTGCTCGTTCCATCCGGCCTCCAGGAGCGCAGCCAGCACTCTCGGGACGGCGAGAGCCGTGCCGTTGACGGTCCAGGGGAAGGTGAGCTTGCCGTCAATCTTTGCCCGCGTGGCGAGCCTGCGCGTCTGGTAGTCGGTGCAGATGCTGGCGGACGTGACCTCGCCCCAGCCATCGTTCTGCTCCTGGCGAGACGGGAAGAAGGCCTCAATGTCGCACTTGCGTACGGCGGAGGCGCCGAGGTCGGCGGTCGGCATCTCGAGGACGCGGCAGTGCAAGCCCAGGGACCCGAGGATCTCGGTCTGGATGTCGAGCATCTCCTCAAAGACGTCGACCGTCTCGTCGGCGTCGGGCGCGGTCCAGGCGAACATTTCGACCTTGGTAAACTCGTGGACGCGGTAGAGGCCCTTTGTGCTCGCGCCGCGCGCGCCGGCCTCGGCGCGGTAGCACCGGGAGACGGCAACGCGTTTCGCGGGCAGCTCCGTGGCGTCGAGGGTAGTCTCGGCCTTCATGCCGGCCAGCGGGATCTCTGACGTGCCGGCGAGGGAGAGCTCTGGCTTGCCGCGCTCGGCGTCGGCGGCGGACTGCGCGAGGCTGTAGATCTGCTGCTCGCCGTTTTGGTCGCGCGGCTGGAAGCCGCAGGCGGCGGCAACGTGGCTGTAGACGACGCTGGGCGGTGCGACCTGGCGCCAGCCGTGCCGCGTGGCGACGGCGAGGGCGTACTGCACGAGGGCCTGCTCCAGCTGCGCGGCCTCGTCGAGGAGGTAGTACCAGCCCCATCCCGAGACGGTGCCCGCGCCGGCGAAGTCGAGGAGGCCCAGCTCCGAGCCGATGTGGGCGTGGGACCGCCACACCTTGTCCGAGGCGCTGGGCGTCTCGTGGGGGTGCTCGTTGATGTAACTCAAAAGCCGCGGCTCGTCGCCGACGGGGGTGACGTCGCTGGTGAGGTTGGGGATGGCGAGGGCGAGCCCTTCCATCTCCTCGACGAGCTTGGCCTCGTCCTGCTCCACGGCCGCGAGCTTCTGCTTGAGCACGCGGGCCTCGTCCAGCAGCTCGTCGCGGGTCTTGCTCCGGATCTCGTTAAATTCGGCATTGTCGTCGCCGCTGGTGGATGCCGGGTTGGCGATCTGGCGGCGCAACAGGTTCGACCTCTCGCGAACGGCGCGGCTGTCCTTTTGCAGGGCCTGCCATTGCGCAAAAATTTCATTGATGCGGGCGGGGCTCTTGCTCTGTTGGACGTAGTTGCGCTCGAGACAATTTTGCTCGTGTAGTTCCGGGTTCTCCCTGATATGTCTGATGTCGATGATGGGTTTTGGCGCGGTCGAGGGCCGCTTGACGTCTGCAAAGGCACGGCGATGTTGGAGTGAGTGTGAGGCCAAACAATTCACTCTGCTAATGATGCGCGGCGTGGGTGGTGAGGTGTGTAGGAGGCGCCTCCTTGCTGCCCCTAGTGAACTGCGCAAGAGACTTGTCGGATCTCTCCCCATTTTGAAGTCTGGCAACTGAGAGGTTGGAATTCAATGTATCCCTCTCAATGAGTATTCTGAGGGAGTGCGATGATCTGATACGAAGGCGGCGTGATAACTGTATGAACCGCTTACAAGCATAATAGCAGGGGTTTCACTGGGCCGTTCACCCAATTAAGTGCATCTTCAGCTTCACAACTGACTACAGTCGCGCTCACTCTAATGAAAAGACGAGCGTTGGACAGAGTATGATTATGTAGTTTGATCGTACATTCTTTTCTTCATATTTCGAAGGCCAGCAGGTCTCCGGGGTATCAATGCATTTTCACATGTCGGTAGGCAAATCTCTGCACCCGCCTCGCTATAAAGTTCCCCATGCCCCCAACGTCCAGTTCGATTGACCTCCAGCTCCTCGCATCAGTCCACCCGGTCCCATGCTCTGCCGCTGCTGAGCCTTGACGTCAACTTCACTCGGCCGTGAAGCCCCGTTGACTCCTTGTTGCAGCCACAGCTCGCGGTCAATATTAGCCATCGCCATAACTTTGAGCTGGCATGCCAAGCTGGCTCCTCCCCACGGCCCGAGAGAACCCAGAGGTCGAAGGGTGCCTTGAATTTTAGGATGGTGGCTATCTCGCTTCCTCAAGGAGTCCTCAATGACATCCGCTGCGCTTCGAGGCTCATCTTCGCCCGTAACTCTACGTTCTTCCGTCTCCCTTGCGGGCGGCTCAATCTCTGTAGGACCTTCGGTTGCACGTCGGCTGCCTCTCTTCAGCAACGCATTGTTCTCGTACTGCTTTGGTGCACGCCCCTGAACGGGGTCCCAACCACGCTCGTGGACGAGTTTCGACAGCTCGTCGAATATCCTCCGCTTCAAGCCTATGACTCTAGAACAGCCGCCAATGAATACAATGCGCGACATGCACACTGCTCGAGCATCAATCGGAAGCTGGACTAGGTGTTGGTAAATAAGGTGATGAATAGGGAGCTCGTCATCATCGAAGCTACTACGTGAGTAGTGTGGCGCAAAGTAGGTGCTTTCGCACGGCTCGGACAGTTGTTGGAATGGTAAAGTCAGGTTCTCCGCTGGTTCCACGGAATGGATCAAAACCTCGACATTGCTGTCAGACCGCTCTTCTTCGATGGGAGAAGTTGGCGGGGATTCGTCCTGCTCCTCGACCGTAGGCAATGCCTCTCCTCCAGGTTGCTGTTGCTCCGGCCGCCTGATACTTGGGAGATCGCCACGCTTGACTTGGCGACACCAGACAAGGCGACAGGCGACTTCTTCGCACTCCACAAAACTCAGAGAGTGCCGCCCTTGTTCCCTTTCCCGACGGGTCTTCTGCGAGTGCGCTGATGAAGTCGATAGTGCATCTTGCAACATATTGTGTGTCTCGTTGACCAGCATCTTGCCTGCGCGGGTAGTTCTTGTGGTGCGGATCTCGCGGTATTCGTAGACGCTCGTCACACTGGTCTCAGCCCAGCCAAGATCCACGACCAGTGCTGACCGAGTGCCAGCTCCCACAACCGACGTGACTGCAGATGACATCAAAGATACAATCGGTGCCTGAAAGCGGTGGAAAAAAACATCGAGGGTGGTTGACAGTAATGGCAGAGGTATCGACGAGGACAGGACAAGAGAGGTTCTTCGCGGCCTTGAATCGATAAGAAGGAACCTGGACGACAAACATTAGTGATGCTGTAATAGACTCCTAGGCGGCGGGGATGCGTCACTTGTTCAAAGCTTCCCGAACAGCTCGGTCTATTTTATCCTCAACAAGCCCCAAGTCAACGGTCCGCACATCATATTGCCATAGCTCATGGTCGTCTCCCCAAGTCTTGCCCGTTGGACGACGACGCCAATCATCCTTGTGATCTGGGTCCCACGTGCGGAAGTCGCCTACGCGGCGTAGTTGTTCAGGACCTAGGGATAGCACGGCCTTCGGTGCTGGCTCTCCGGCGAACCCGAGTTTAATGAAGCGAGAGCCCAGCTCTATGACGATGATGTCTTCCTCGGCGCGTAGACTGGACGGGGAGCCAAATGTTGAAGAGATGTTGCGAGAAGGGGTGTGTGGACTTGCAGGGCCGCCGCTGATGCCAGAACCCGTCTCGGTTCGGATGTTGGCAATGGATCGGTGGGCGAGGCTCGGTGCTGCGGAGGATGACATCTTGTAGGAAGTAGTAGAGAGACGAGATATTCGTGGTGTTGAGAGCGTTGCGCCCCGGTTTAGCAAGCCATGCCCCGCGTGTTCGGTTGTCAGAGGTTGCCCGTTGTGAAGTTGTAAACGCCTGCAACGGAAAGCACGCCGGGTCGTTTGCTAGCAATCTGGTATGTCTTCTGGTGTTGTTTACGCGCGATTGAGGAATTGGTCCCAGTCCAAGTGTAATTGTCAAGAGAGCCCGTGAGACTGGAGGTTTGAGGTAGAGCTTGTCGATTAGGCCTCTGAGGTAAGGTACCTGTGGCCGAAAACGGGTTAATCACTGTGGAGCACTGTTGCTGGCGCTTTACTCTGAAATAAAGTGGAGAACCGTCGCTACATACATGTAAGGTCGTGCAGATGTCATTGAGGTGGGTGGCACCGTCCGTAGTCCCGGTAACCATCTCTTTCTGTGGTGAGCCAACTATCAACCGTCAATCAACATCTCTCACGCTGAAAGGCACCTATCTCTCGCCAGACAGACGGAGCATTGAGAAAATCATTGGATACGACTTGTGTATGAGTTGTTGAGCATAATGATTCGCGCATAGCAAATCTTTGGGAGGCTCGTTGCACTTCAATTTTGAACTCTTTCATTTCGAGCACAACGTTGTTCTTTTTGGCTGTTCGAATCATCGACGCATCAACGACTTGATGCATTTCGCCCCCCAATATCCCTCCGCCCCTTTGGATGGAATTCTGCATCTACACTCAACCCGCAGATCTAATCTTTCTTCCCTGCATTAGTTTCTTGCCTTGGTATTCTTGAGATCAGAGCCATTGGAGATTTGCAATGGGAATCAAAGGGTACTTACCACCACTCCTGTCCTCTTCTTATCATGATAGCGAGGTCCCACTCACATGACAACCACAGAATTTACCGTGAACTCGGCCCCGGCAGAAGAGTGTCTCTTGCCAAACTTGCTACAGAGAAACTTGAAAATACAGGCCGGCCGTTACGGATTGCCATTGATATTGCCATCTGGCAATTCCAAACACAAGCCGCACGAGGTAGCGGCAAATCCACGTTCAATTTGGCCGCTTCAGAGCTGACAGATTTCACCAGGTGGGACAAACCCTGCAATCAGGACTCTTTTCTATCGCTTGGTGCGACTACTTAGTCTTGGTATACACCCCATTTTTGTATTTGATGGCCCTCACAAGCCGGCTTTCAAGCGCAATAAGCGCTCCGGTAAAGGAGATGGCGTTGCAATAGCCATGGCGAAGAGAGTCATTCGTCTATTCGGATTCCCAGTTCATGACGCGCCCGGCGAGGCAGAAGCCGAATGCGCTCTCTTACAGCAGCGGAGTATCGTCGACGCAGTTTTGAGCGAGGATGTCGACACAATCATGTTCGGCTGCACCCGAAGTCTTCGAAACTGGTCAGCAGAGGGGACCCGCGGAGCCAAGACGCCCACCCACGTTAGCATGTACGAGGTCGATGATCTATTGTCTGCCGAGACGGGTCTGGATCGAGAGGGTATGGTGTTAGTCGCACTGATGAGTGGAGGCGACTACATACCGGAAGGTGTACCAGGATGCGGTCCCAAAGTTGCATGTGAGGCGGCGAAAGCTGGGTTCGGCAAGTCGCTATGCCGCTTGAAGATCGAAGACGATGACCAATTTGATGACTGGAGGAGGACGTTACGACACGAATTACGTACGAACGAGAGCGGCTTCTTCAGAGTACGGCACAAAGCTCTATCTATACCGGACGAGTTTCCAGATCGCCAAGTACTCAGGTATTATACGCACCCGGTCGTCTCAAGTGCCACCACTATCGACAGGTTGAAGACGGGTCTCAATTGGAGTCGCCCGATAGATGTGCTAGGTCTCCGGTACTTTGCCGATGAGACGCTTGACTGGGTGAATAAAATCGGTGCCATCAAACTCACGCGAGTCCTGTCACCTGCGTTACTCGTCCACAAGTTACTGGAGAGGCACCTTTCCGACCGAGCAAGCTACCAGACGGCCGAGGAGATGGAGAAGGAAGAATCGAAAATGATCAATCGTATCGCCGGGATACGAAGCCATCACAGCACCGATGGTATTCCAGAGCTGCGCGTAGCACATACTCCGACCGATATAGTCGGTCTAGACCTTTCACAAGAGATAGACGAAGCCGACGAAGTGCCCTTTGATCGCCAGGGTCTCGGACTCAATAGCGACGAGGAATTCGAAGCTGCTATTGACGGCGAGGGAGTGCCAGCGAGCAGCCAGGCTGTGCCAAAGAGTACATTCGACCCATATGCCGCCCAGATGATCTGGCTGCCCGAGTCGCTCGTCAAGCTAGGCGCACCTCTGGCTGTCGAAGATTGGGAAGAGAAACAGCGCACCAAGGCTACGAAGGCGTCTACAAAGCCCAAGAACACAAGCAGCAAGGGCGTCAGCAAGAGGAAGCCTGCCAAAGCCGTCCCAGCCGAACACGGCGCGCTTGATAAGTGGATGCAAATCACAAAGGGCACAACTACAAGACAATCAGCAAAGACTGGCGGCGCAATATCGCAACATCAAGTAGATGACGAAGATGTCCTCCCACCACAACTCCCTCGACCAACTATTCTTAGGCCTGATTCAACAAAGATTGCGGCTGCGTTTCCGGCCTCCTCCTCCTCACAACGTCCGAAACCCTTGCCGAGACCAATCAACCGAAGTAAGCAATCCAGGTCCAACGGGAAAGTGTCTGCCACCGCAGAACCAACCGCTCACAGTAACCCCCGGGCATACGCTGGCTCACAACATATGCCTAGGATCACCGAGCCTCGGCAGCCCGCAGAGCCGATTCTGTTGTCATCTAGCCCCGTCTGCGCTTCGCCTGCGCCTCCTTTTCCGTCGCTGAAAATCCCGCTGAGCCCGCTGAGCCCGTCGAGCCCGGCGAGTCCACCAACACCTCAGCATACCATTATCGACCTATCAGGTCTTGACGAAGATTCTTTCGTCGAGCCCGCGCCCAATCCGCCTACCATGTCTACATCAGCACCTCGTCGTCTTTCCCAAAGCCCTGGGAAACATCGGGGGTCGATAAAAGGTTCGTCACCAATACGACTGGCGACAACTCTGTCCAAGAGTCAGCGGGGGCTGAAGCAGACACGTATGGAATCGTTTGTGACTGGCAACACCACGCGGCCAACGGCGGATCAGGAAACCAACCATGATAGGCAGCCAAAGAGTGTCCAGAGCGGTGGCCGCCTTGGCAGGTCCATCACCGTCAGCCAGACTGCCAAGGTCAAACCCGCTGCACCGAAGGAAGCTGCTGGTGCCGGCTTCCGTGGTTTCCGAACCACCAAAGTCACAACTTCCTCCTGGCTAGAACCAGACGATGCGTTTGCGCCGAAACCCATTGTAAAAACCACCTCAACGGAGGCCAGGAAAAAAGTCATGGTGCCACAGACAAGCGTCAGTGGATTTTTCCGGGTGGTCGAAGTGAGTGACGGGGAATGGGTAGCCCGAACGAAGGCGACGATGGCATCGGAGCGCTTGACAAAGGATGGCGAATGGAGGCAGAGCGAAGTTTCCATTATAGATCTCACAGGAGACGACGACTAACGATATCCCCCCGTTGTACCACTCTGTACCACTACCATCAAGCGCATTCAAGTCTTATTCCAATAACGACAATGGCTTATGTCTGAAATCTATTGCTATATGCCTCCCTGAATCCAGGCCTTCTTTGCAGTGTCGATGCACGACGCGAGTTTCGTCAATGGGTATCCCAGGCTGTATCCGTCAAACATTGCCAACTCAAAAAATAATCCAAAAAATAAGATCAAAATCCGCCAGTAAATTCGTTCATCATTAGTCGGAAGAATAACCAGTATGCTTCTTCATCTCGTTCTGCAGCCGTAAATTGGCCGGGCATTTGAGTCCATTTTTTTCGTATCAATGCTCACCATGCCAAGGAAGGTCACGATCCCCCACGGTTATGCACGTGAGGTAGCCAATTCCATCGGCGGCCCTTCCGCTGTTGATATCCAGCTCTAAACCACTGCCCATCAAAGGCCGGACAATGTCGCGAGCCATCAGCTTCAGCTCGTCGATGCGCTTCTCAAAGCGTCGGAGATTGTCCCGGCTATACAGCTCAGGCGTCAATTTTAAGAACCGCTTGCACTCATCGTGGCCCAGGTAAGCCGCTGAGGAGGCGCCGAGAGTGCGATATGTGCGGCCGACCGTGGCCAACGGCGGAACAGCAGCGGGGAGGGCCAGTTGCTGGTTGTTTCCGTTCCGACCGTCGCGAGAGCTTTGTAGTCGACGGTCTGGGGGCGGAGGACTGGTGTTGTCTGCCAGCCATTGTCGAAACAGGCTAACGGCTAGCCAGTCGAGATAGTTGTTCTGAGGTGTGACACGCTCGCCCCTCGCCGTCATCAAGCTCAGTCGGAAGAGACGGCCTTCGACACGGCTGACCACCTCTTCTAGCTCGTCGACCTTGTCTTCAATTATGTCTAGAACGATGTCAGGGAGCGCAGCACGCAGGCTACGTTCTCCTGCCGGCCATTGCCCGACCACATGAATCAAGGCCTCCTGAAAGATGACTCTACTGCGGGCAAGGTAGCCAAGACGTAGGTATGAGATGGGATACTTGGCAATCTGCTTCCAGAGCCGTGACTGAAATTGAAGCAGATGGTGGTCAACCCTGGGGCCAACCACGGCCAATGCGTCATATAGGTCCGCCAAGGTGATGAGAGATTTGCATTGAACGTAAGCATCTGCAATATTGACACCGTCGAGAATCGGGGAGTGGTTGTAGAAAATGCGGAAGAGGTTGTCGTAGTCGCGGAGGAGATCTTGATCGGCCTGCGAAAGCGGCTGGCTTGTTGCCGTCGTCGTCGAGCTAGGCACGAGGCTCAGATTGGCGACGGAGCGGAAGAAGTTATGATTCGAGTGCGCCGACGAGGAGTGGGAATGTCCCGATGTCTTGCTTCGCGAATACGACACGGGCTGGTCGCCGTTGACCGCGCTGCCACCAGAGCCAAATAGAGACCCAGAGTTGCCCGCGCTCAAACCCTTTGAGCCATCTTCATCCTTTTGTACCAGCATTGGTATATCGCCATCCCCCGTGCCTGGATCCAATTCATAGCGCCAACGTTTCCTTGGTGGTGTAGATGAAGTAGTCAAGGCCCTGCTGGAAGGCAGAGGGTTGTAAGAGTCGGCTGAGGAGCCGTCGCCAATACGAGGCAAGTCATTCGAGGCGCCATCCGAAACTGCTTTGGACCACTCAAGACTAGTGCTGGCCTCGAAGAAACCGGAGCATTGCGTGAGGGTATGACGATGCAGCAGATAACGGTTTTGGTGGCCACCGGCCTTGACTATAATCTCGACATCGCCCGAATTGTTGAAGACGGGAAACTCATTCTGGGAGATATAGGATGAACCGCCGACATGAGACCTGTTGTATCGCTTCGTGCGAGATAGTGAAGGACGCGAAACGACCGAGGAGGGGCCTCGCAGGGTGAGGGAGGACGCGGAATCGGGCTGCGAGACCATGAAGAAGGCGTATCGACTCTATCGAGACCGAAGCTGCGAAGGTCGGAGGAGGGACTGACGGCCTACGGCGGCTCGGACATGGAGGAACGCGCGCACTGGGGGTCCCTGTAGGTGGACAAGCAGGAAACGAAGATGCGACACAACGGGCGCGCAAGAAGCGCGCACAAGTGGCGGAGAGTCGTCGGCCGGAAAGATGAACCAAGGTTGACCACTTCTGTGAGACGGGGAAGCTTGTTGACGGGCTCAAGGTTTTGGGCGGCGACTCTGCGTTGCTGGGCGCACAAGAGTAACACTGACGAAGGCGTGCGGGAGTGAGACAGAACGGAGCCGAGGCGCTGAGAACAATGGAGCTCCTAAGCTACGAGCTACGAGACTACTTGCACCAAGAAAAGGTGAAGAAGCGGGGAGCGGATGGGCGGCTGGATTTGTTCGTGTCGCGATGCGCGGGGGAGGAGTGTGCGAGCGTGCGTGCGCCGGTGACAAGATCAAATAGCTCTGATGGCGGGAGCTAGAAATGCAGTGTGTGGTGATGGAGCAAGGCAAAGGCGATGCCAAGAATATCTACGCGGAGGCGAAGAGAATAGAGGAAAGACGCGAGTCTAGTCAAGCTGTACGGATAGATGTGTTGATTTGTTGCTGGTCGAATGGGGTCTTGGGGTGGCTGGTGAGGTAATCAGCACGAGGAAGACCGAGATGGAGAAATCAAGAAGCAAGACGAGCAGGCAAGAGTCTGAGACCCTGGTGACTCGGGGGGAGGGGTCTTGACGCTATTTGGTACCGATAAGGTAGCGAGCACCTCGTGATGCGACTGCTGGCGACAAAATTCAAGACCGGACAGAAGATGTCAAAGATGGGAGAAGAGCCAGCACCAGCATAGGCCCAATGAGGGTCGGTCCAGAGCCAGAAAGAGAAAACAGCTGTATCCGTACGCAGTAGACGTGTGGACGCGTAGAGCCAAAGAGTGAAGCGTGAACCAGGATATTGCGACGGCGCCGGCGACGAGAAGTGGGACAGGGACAGGGTGAGCAAGCTCTGCGTTATGCAGTTGCCAATGAGATGGCGAAGACAGGCACAATGGGACAGGCTGCTCTGGGTTGACCTGGAAGTGGGAGACGAACCTGGAAGCGCTCAGGATATCATTTCATAGAGGCAAAGAGGTTCTGAGGCACACATGAGTTTTAACCTACCACCCAACCAAAAAACGTAGGCACCCTAAGGTAAGCAAAACAAGTAAAGTCGGGACGATGGGTGGCAGTTGACGGGTAAAGGTTGAGTCAACTGTCAACGTACCAATGAGCGGGGAGCGACAATCCGCCCTGATACTTGTAAAGGAAAGACATGAAGAAATCTTCCCAGGCCTTCCCAGCTATCCCAGCAGTGTGCCTGCCTCCATAGGACGACGATGGATTAAAAGTTGCCTCCGGTGCCTCCCTCCGAGCTTGCGCTTGCCGATAGTGGGTGCAGGCCACTCGCCTCCTTTCATCGTCGCCAAACCATAGGTTGCTTGAATACCCTCATGAGGCGAGGAGATGCAGGGGGCATCATCGTGCATGCTGGCAAGGCAGACTTCGCAGACTCGCTCACTGGCACTGGTAGACGGGGGCCACCTCCCGTGCTTTTCCCACATGCACCTCACCTTGGCCACCCTGGAGCTGCCAGGTCACGACATTTCTTCCTCTTGCTTGCCCGCAGTGGCAGGCTCGCAACAGCCTGCAAATCGTCCTCAGCCAATGGAAGGTCAGGTGGAGGAAAAGCCAGAACGTGACTAGGTGTGGGGAAAAGAGGTCCGATCTCGAATTAATCGGAGCACCCTCGTCACGTGAGACACATAGAGCAGTAATCTTTCTTCCTTCCAATCCCGGTCCTACTAGCCAGCCTCCGGATTTTGGCGGCTCGTCTGGAGCCTTTAGTGGAGGGCTCGTGATTGGCCACAACCGTGGCAATAGCCGGGTACCCCGAACCGCACTCGAGCTTGCATGTCGATCAAAGTATTCCGTCATCTCCTACTTCCGCCATCTCTCATCAGCCATTTCATTGGCCACATGCGTGCTCAATGCTCCACCGATCCACAGCAAAAATTGCTCCATCTTTCTGTCCTCGAGACACCAATGAGAAGCAGAAATCCGTGGCCAATGGAACAACTTCAATCTGTGTTGCACCGTTGCCCGCTCCTCGCAAACCTCCGTGCGGCCCTCTCAGTGTCACAATGGAACTTCGGAGGCAAAAAGCAGCAGCTTGACGGGCGCGCGAGCGAGCGAGAGACAAGGTACCTAGCTCCTGCTGGAGGTTCCCCGGTCGTTCAATGGTTCCCACCATCAGCCGATTCAACCAGTAAGCGACCACCACTCAACTCCTCGAATCCTAAGGTGTGCTTCACTGATCACTCTGCCGACCCCATTTCTGTTCTGGCGCGCCCTGCAAGCTGCTGGAACTTGCCGCTCTTCCACCCGTGACCCTCGTTGGACTCGTGAGTCGTGTCCCCCTTTCTGAGTACCTATGCCAGTGCAGTGTGCCCAGGGTCTCAACTAACCGTTCACGGTCTCATTCACTCACCTGGGGGGCGGAGGTCGATGCTCCCCTCCGTCCCTCCGTCCCTCATAATGTATCGAGCTGAGTCTCGTGCCCCAGCCGACAGACAGCCAGCATCGCTTTGCTTCGCTCGCACTGGGCTCTACCGGCGCTGACTGTCCAACCTGTCACACAAGATGACGGATTTGGCACTTACACCCACATACCTGTCCGTCGTACCATCGCAGACCAAGGTAGGTTAGCAGGCCCGTCCACTTTGTCTCGTCTTATCCAAGGCCACTCGCTCCAAGACTCTTGACTCGGGTTTGCATCGGCCAATGAACGCTATCAAGGTTTTCTTGTCTTGCAAACGGTCTTGGACGCCTCGGCAACGCAGCAAACCGCGTTCCGAGAAAAATTACCCCGTACCTCAGCTTAGTCGACCTTGATACTAAAGCGTGAAGGCCATGCTTTCACCGCCAAATACCAAGCAAGATGTGCTTTAGGCCAGGAAGATGGATTCAAGACGTTGGGTTTGCGAGTAAATGCCACTGTTTAGATTTAGTCATATTTCTTTTGATAATCTTGAAGCTTGCTGATATCGCATATCGGCATCTCCAATGCGGTAGCTAAACGCGAAATAAGCAGAGACCAGACCAGTCTGTCAAGATCGGTTTCGACAGTTGATGATGTGCCCAGACCAAGAAATTATTTTCTCCGCTGGCCGGCCATCGTTTGTGTGCCGTGATAATATGATGTATCCTCCCTCAGTCAGGTACTCAACCCACCCAACCCGACCCGACCAAGCGAACCTCTTGAGAAAAAAACCATTGCGCCTCCCCTGACCTTGCCGTTTTGTAATGAGATTCCAAAGAAAATGAAACAAAGCCGAACGCGCCGTTGTTTATCGCGTGGCCGCTTTACATGACCATATTGCTGTCAGCCTCCATCATGTTGGCTGGTTCTACTGCTGCGGGAGACTCGGTCGCAAGCAATGTCTCTTGACCATCAAAGGTGGGAGGCGAGCACTGGAGATTTCGCATAGCGCCCTCGACGTCTCTGCTAACAAAGCGGCCTTGACGGAGGTTCTCTGCGAAGAGGAAGAAACCTTCCGCGGCTTCGACGAGGTACGATTGTAGTCCCTTGCTCTCCAGCCGGATAATGGCGTTGGAAACAGGGTAGTGGTTCTCAATAAATCGGGCCCAGCCGCGCGCCGCGGCTTGGATGTGTTGGTCTTCGCTGATGCGTCTCCAGCCAATGCCGAGGTGAAGGGTGAATTGGTCGACGATTGGTTGCGCAGAGCTCTCTGATGAAAGAGATGTGGATGTGGATGCCGTAGCTGGCTGGGCTGCATGGAGATTTGGCATGACGGCCTGGGTGAGGCGTTGGGATTTGTTGCTGCGTAGAGATGGGCGTTCCTGCTGCTCGTGGAGACGTGTGATGGCCTCTTGTGTTTTGCGAGCGTCATCTTGCGCAGCCTTCTCTTCGACCCAGGTGCCAGATTGACTGCCAGCATCCGCGACGTAGCTACCCTTCTTGATGAGAACCATACCAGGGCCGTACTCCCACTCTTCTTCGGGTTCTTTGGGTGCGGTATGGTGTTCGGGCTCGTCGGTCACCAGGTTGGGGGCAGCCTCGTCGCGCGAACGTTTGCGACCAGCGACTCGAAGGCTCCCGGCGGGCATTGCCGGCGGTGCAGGGCAGCGTTGGAAGGCGGCGGGCTGGCCAAAGGGTGTGGCTTGGGGAGAGAATGGGTCCATGCTAAAGCTCGCTTGATGGGCGGGCTGAGGAGGAAGAGCCATGACGGGGGAGCCAGCGGAGAAGGAGTGACCGAAAGGAGACATGGCTGTATAGTTAGATCTGCGCAAGGTAAGTTCAGACTTCAGATTCAAGTAACTCTTTTACGAATCACGATGTGTTAGTAGTTGAGCAAGACGTTGGTCGCGAAGTCCAGTGGCTAGATGGACGTGTTGTCTGGTAGAGTTTGAGGACAGTCGTTTGGCGAGGCGGTTGTAAAGGTGAACAAGATGGCGACGACTGGGTGGTGATGGAAAGTGAATGGTGATTGGTAGGTTGAGATGGCTAGACCCGAGTGATGGTGGGTTGGGGCAGGTTGGTTGAAAGGAGGAAGGAGCTGTTCAGGACCAGATGGGAAACTGAGCAGTTAATGGAAGAGTGTGAAGGCGTCTGACGAGATGGCAGGAAGCAGACATGTAAGAGTTCAGGGTGGTATGTGTAGCAGGAAGGAAGTTGAGGTTGTCCCAGAGACAAAGACTAGACGAGCTGCGGCAGGAGAGTGGATGAACTGTGGTAAGGAAGAGGGAGGGAAGGCGCCGCCAGTAAGAGGTGGGCGAGAGAAGAAGGAGCTATCCTTTTGTATCCTACAAGGTCAATTGAGAGACGGAAGGAAAACGCGAGCAACGGGTAAGAGGCAGGAAAGGGCCGACGAAAAGGTTTGGACCTGGAGGGTTGGATGCGTGGTAGACAAGGGAATGCCGCCTTCCATTTGCGAGCCGTCCTACCCCCGGTACCCCGGTCTCACCTCAGGAAGTGTCGTTGCGCTACGGAGAGACGCTCAGCTTTGAAAGTGCACCTCAGTCTGTACGAAGTGGGTACGTACCCGTCGAGCCAAGGAGGGAAAGCACAGCTTCAGGATGGCAAGTGAGTTTGGGCGTATCACAGATCATCTTGAGCACGGGCGCACCTTCTTAGTCCGTCTGAGAAGAGACTTCTATAATGCATGGAGAACACGGGCAAAGGTCGGTACTCTGGTCTCCACCCATCAGCCCAGTTCTCACCATAGAGTTAGCATCAGTCAGTCACCTTTGTATCAGCAAACGAGGCACGCAAGGCAAACTTATACCTTGCCCCCAACGCGTCCATGCCGAATCAGGGCTAGCTAGGACGCACGCTTGCCCGCAGTTGCTACAGCTGCAGCCCATCGTCGCATTGCACGCCTCGCTACGATAGATCCAGGGACTTTGCGACTACCCACACTAAGTACATGATGGGCCCCCGTTTTCCGAATATTCGCTTGCCCGCGGCCTCGATAGTTAAACAGTGAGACTGCTTCCTTGACTACAGGTAGGTCATTGGCGGGGCACCAAGTCACGGGTGTCTTCCATCTGCATTTCATCCAGTTGACCGTTGATCTCTGTAGCTTAGACGCAAGTATTCTCGTAGTATGTGGTCGTTTGTCAAAGTAGATGGGGACGGGCGAGTACACCTGGCAGTTGAACGCGTTGAGACTCATCAGAGCCAGCCATTGTAGTTAGTAGGTTGGTCTCGTGAACGACAGCTTCGTCCCGTGCCTCGCCGGGGACGATTCCTGCTAGTCGGATGCCGAGTGACCTCTTTCTCGCGATGGCTGTTCGCAATGCACTTGTACCTCGGTGAGTACTTGGCAACTTCCTGCAGTCTCTGAGCGATGCCTTCTCTCCAACTTGCCGCTGCGAGCCCGGCTGCTGCCCATTGGAGGAGACATACATCGCGCTGAATTGAAATAATGCACTCTTCAAAACGAACTTCATAAAGTTTGTCGGGCTACACTAGCGCCAATGACGACTCCATCTGAAGATCAACAATGATGCGCCTGGATCCTACCGTCATTCGCATAACTCTCTCGGAGGTCAAGCAATACGAACGTCAACGCAAGGCACAAGACCGCGGCGGTCGAGGTAACGATGCCCATTCTAGCCGACAGGCACCTACGAGTGGCCTGCTACATGACCCGCTGCGACTCCGTTTCGTGCCAGACAGTATTTTACCCGGCCAAGAGAGTATCGAGATACATAACAGTCCAACCGCCTTTGACCATCACGGTGACGATGAGGATGGTAAAACCATTGTTGATGACAGCGAAAAGATGGACACGTCCTCTATTGACAACGAAGATGAAGGAGAAGAAGACGGAAACGAGTCGATGGGAGATACTCACGAGGACCGGTTACCGGGCCTAAAAATGCCGAGGCTACCGCTACCTCTGCCCTTCTCCGCGACAGCGAGAGTAACAACAGCAACGAACCACCCTGGAAATGTATGTTGTTGCTCCTGAGAATAGCACCACCCAGCGGTTACGCTGACACCGACCATCTGACAGGTCGTTCGGCTGCCAAGGGGCTTGCGACATGGTGAACCAAGACGCATTGCACATTTGTCACCAGAAACGCCGTCAACCCGGGCAGCTGCTGTCATCTCCCGACATAACGACCTATCAACGAGACAGACTTTGCGACAAATCACACTCCACGGTAACGATGCAGCGGACACATGGCAGTCGCATACTCCAGGTGACTCGACCGAAGCTCAGCAGCTTGGTCGGCTGCAGCCACCTTTTCTGCCGAGTATATCAAGTCCGTCCTCAAGATCACCTCGACTTGGTGAGAGAGCAAACATCACCGCTAGAGGGATTCCTCCCGAAGCCATCCGACGACTCGGCGTCACGGTGGACTCGGAAGAAACAGGCGAACAAGGAATGAGCATGTGGCGTCTAGTAGCACCTGCCCAGCATGAACAAGACGAGGTACAGAACTTGGAAGACCAATAGAAGGCGAGGCGACGGGAGCAGAAGCTCGTTGAAGAACCACTCCGGGCCCCCTATCAGACTTGCATTGATAAGTAATCCATATCGGCAGTGACTACTTCACGGGGCAACCCGGCTACTTGGGCGAAGAAAGGTTGACCAACACCGCAGAGAGAAGAGGGTGTTCTGCGATGAGCTAGCTGTACAGGACGGCGTTTGCAGTACAAGTACATTAGCTGAAGCGACTGCTCAAACATAATAGACATGAGACATTGTGAGACTCTTCAGATCGTCCCAGCCAGTGAGGGTCGCAGACTCTGGAATGTGCTTGTTAGACTTTGGCCGATCTTGGACTTCTGGAGACCTTCCATCATTCCACGAGATACCGTGGTGATGCTGATAATCTCTCTTGGTTTCTCGACAGCTGTAATCATCTTCCAGGGCCATAGACCTAAGCCAGTTTTTCAGTTGGCCTAAAGTGAGCAGTGAGTCTCTAGCAAAGCCATACCACCAAGCCTGACGCGCCACATTTGCGATTGACGATGAAGAAAGGGGGTGGTCATGGCCGAGTGGGCTGGCCGACACACTTCTCTCAGTAGTCATTGCTCACTACCAAACGGTTCTAAGCCACATTGGATGGGCACAACAGCAGCCAGATCGGCATAGAGAACTGCTTGGTTTCTAGATGTTGATGGGACAAGAGGTTGAGTTCCTTACAAGCTGTAAAGAAAGGATTCACTCAAACTGCGCAGGAAGTAGGCCTTCCATGCAGCACAGTAGAACTAGATGTAATTTACCCATGGGAGGCCCACGTGTTTTTTCCGCGGGAGCCGACAAGAAGATGCGTATTGTTCAAGCTGTCTTCATCCACTAAGCCAGGCGAGATCAATACCCAATCACAAAATCACACAAAGCCGAGGCAAAGGATTGTTGTTGGTTCATGATGTTATTGCACATCTAACAAATACAGTCATCGCCTCGTCTCAGTCATCCCAAATGCCTATGCCGACATGCTCCCAGTGAGTTTCCGCCACATCTTCTGGGGCCCTGCGCAACCAATGCTTTTTGCTTCCCTAGTTTGCCTTGTGATGAAAATGAACAAACCAAAAAATGAACTAACCAAAAACAAAATCGACCGCTGCCCGCCAAAGCTCCTCGCAATGCTTCATGAGATTTTCCAAGCCGAGCAATATAAATGCCACAAAAACTCCACTTCAAAATGTCCTGAACCTATGTCTATCATTCCTCTTTTGCTTCCCCAATAATGCATGTTGGATAATGTTCTCCTGCCAGGTAGATTTGTAATTTGATGCCAGAATACAAAGTCGAAGTGGGAATGTTGGGCAAACGCCGAGAAGGGTGGAGAGAAAATTGGTATCATGGCTTTGCTTCAAGCACTTAAAAAAAAAAAAAACCAGAAGTACGAAATTGAAAAAGGGAAGTGACAGGCTAGCTGGAGGTGCTGCTAGCTCTGCGCACCTCAATGTTGATATCTTTGGGTGAACCTGCCATGCTGAAGACTCGGTGCAAGAGGCTACGCTTCGTCATGCTCGTCCGTCGGTATTGGTAATCATCGTCGCAAGAGCACGGTAAAATAGGGCTGCTTTGCTGGCTTTGCCGCTCAAGCTCAGCATCCCACCCATAGAGATCCTCGTCGGGTGCGGCATGGCAATACGATACAGGCTCGTCGTTAGCCATTGCAACGGCCTCATCCTCTGGTGGAGGATGAACGTTGATGCCCAGCAGGTTCGAAAAGTCCGTGAACCGACAATCGATTGGCGGAGATACGGGTAGAGGCAGCTGGCTTGCATCGACTTCCTTGGTAGTGAGCTCGTCGCAAACACCTCTGCCTGTCGGTTCGCCAGAATCTTCTGGCACAGCAGGAGGCATGGCCAGAGTGGGTGCCGCAGTAGGAGTGATTCCCATGTTTTGAACAGAAATGGGCTTCAACTTGGCGTCTTCGGATATCTCCGTGGTGATCCTCAAGGGAGCGGGAGTGTTGGTTCGCGACCGAACTCGAATAGGGCGTCGTACCATCCAGGGCCGTGAGTTGTGGTAAGCGCTGAATTCCTTTGCGGCCATGCCACCTTTGCATCCACCATTATTGATGTGTTGTGGACCAGCAAAAGCAACCTTCTTAATTTCACTGCCGGCCTCTGACGCCGCGAGAGGTAGTCGTTTGCCTGGATGAGGCTCCTCCCACGGGTTGAAAAGGTGACGGACACGTGAGAAGCCGTCCAGAGGGAGGTGAGAAGATGATGTCGCTGGTGTGGTGGATGTAGTTGATGGCATGACCTCTGGTTCCTATAAAGGGTTGCTCTGGCTGCCTTCAGCCATGGTGACGTCCCCATCAGTGATTGGGGCCGATGATGTCGGGTTGTTTCGTCGGTTAGAGCGTGACTTGCGATGGAGACCCAACTTGGCGCCAACCTTCTTCCACCCGTTATTATGTGCGGTCAATGCCCGTTGAAGTCCACCTGGGGAGGTACTGAATGTCCAGTCTGAAGTTGGCGGAGTAGTGGGAGGAGTCATTGGCTCTGTGCCAGGAGAAACAGCGCTTCCACTATCATCTGTCAATCCCTCGCGTTCAGCGTGTTCGCCAGACGCAGAAGCCGATCGACTTGTGGCACCACTGCGACCCAAAGTCAGCTGGGGTAGGAACTTGGGAGACTTCACGGGCTCTTCTGACCTAGCCCCAGCACCCTCGGCCCGAAGACGCAGGCGACCAGGTCGGCCTTCGTCCTCCGCCGTACGGCAATCGCCATGGCCCGGTTGGACCGACTCGATGAAGGGAACAAGTACAGAATCGTTCATGAGCTCGTAGACGATTCTGACGGCGTCGTCGAGTTCACTTGGAGGAGGTGGGGCGGAGGAGCAGTCCAGGTTCGTAAGATGATTCCGCACGGGCGAAGGAAGATTAACCTCGCGCGGCGCGTATGGAATGATGTATGCTTGCATGAGCTTCTCCCACAATGAGCAGACATGCTCTTTACCATCGCCGATCCATTCCTGGTTGGTGATGATCTGCTCGTATGCCTTGCGATATCTGTCGGCGTCCATAGTGAATTCTAGGGTCTCCAGACAGTGGTTCTGAGAGAGGTATGCCATGAATGCTGCTAGTGTCCATGGCGGCATAGAGGTGTTCGAGAGGATCTCCGAGAGAGTGGGTGGTGTTAAGATGACGGCGCCGGGCATCAAGGCCCCGCTGGTGGGTCTCGACCTCGACATGATCGTGGTGTATTCCCAGTCCAGGACAGCTGAAGCCGGACTGGGTGGTGACAGTTCCCTCTCGGGTGAAGGTGAAGGACTCAGGTAGATGGGGGAGTGCTGTCTTATCCTGGACCTTTTCATTTCCACGCCAAGTTATCTTGTGCAGAAAATATTGGAGTTGCCAAAAGCCGCTGATCAAAAAGACAGCAGTAGACTGGTGTTGCAGGGTAGTCTTGGGCGCCTAGAATTGCATCGATGACCCCATAGAAGGCGCTGATTGTCGTAACAAACTACAGTGAGTGCAGCCTTTCTTCGGTTGAGACGAATTCGGGTCGTCTTCCACGGAATGTTTCCCTCGGCGGATAGTCTCGATGAAGTGACCAAATCCTACTTTTTGTTGCACATGTGGATACAGCAAGTTGAGTCGCGCTAAAACGTTGATCGACTAAAGATTATCGATGTGGTGTAATATGCTTGTTGTCGTGGTGTTGGGTCGAAAAGAGCGAGCACAGCTTAGATCGAAGAGAGCTGTTGGTGCTGAAAAGGACGGGGCCCACGGGAGGTATATAGCCCAGAGCGTTGTAGATAAGGGCGCTATGTTCAGGCGGGCTTTGGGAGGAGGCTTGCACTAAGACAAGATTGGAGACGCTAGAAGTGTCTTGGTGACGGGAATGGAATTGACTCGTCGCAATCGGCAATGAGTGTGCAAGATGCTGCTTGCAGAATGTCGCAGACGACAGTCAGTTAACAGTAAGAGTGCAGCGAAGCTCCAAGGTAGACCAGTGGTAGTGTGTTCTGAGAGATGTATGCGGAATGCAATCAAGCCACACGTTCGACGGTTATCCAATACGGTCGAGTGTACGATGCGGTACAAACGGGTTCCTTTGGCTGGTGGCTTCGAAGACTGGCGACGTGACGTCTTTACAGAGTCGAATTCGGGAGGGGAATGCTGATCGAAGGAAACAAACGGTATGAGGCGTGGTTTGGTGGTCGAATTCGTCGCTACTGTGGACGGTCTCTCGAAGTTGGTAGGTAGGTATTTGGTAGAACAAGGAAACTAGCTATGAGAGAACGTGGTAGCGAGCTGGTGACCCGTGTCGGAATAGTGGTTGTATTGTGTTTTGTGGTGAACACGAGGAATGAAGTCGGCGACGATGTTCGTACGGCGGCAGGCGATTGATGTCGTGTAGCGATATGGGTCTCTCTTTTTGATTTGGTGGGGATATCAGGCGAATGTGACGGGTGGTGTCGAGGAAAGGATTCGCAGTGGATCGTGAGAGAGTGGAAGAAGTAGGAAGCAGGCGAAGAAGGAAAATGGAACTAGTGAGAATGTCTGTCTTGTGAGAATTGGGAGTGTTTGAGAAGGAGAGGAAAGGTGAAGCATTAACGGTAGGATTGAAGGGGATGGGTAGGAGGAGAGGACATGAGATAGCTAAAAGCGTCCGGTATCCATCCAGTCAGAACAAGTACATGGGGCAAGTATCTTTTGGACGGCGGCCGTACCGTATCATGCCTATGGTAGGCGAGGAGGCGAGGCAAGGAATGGTAGAGTAAGGTCAGGATAGGTAGGTACGGGGCCCGCAAGAGGGAATGCTCCGCACTGGATTAGCGCGCCGGGGGCCATGTGCCTCAAGTACCAAAAGTCATGGGTTGCGAGCAGTATCCGTACGTACTTGGACCACAATGCTCCTACTAAACGTAACCCAACGAGGCGTGTCCGCGGGTAGCAGTACCTTCATCCCGAAGGTCCTCAGTATCCACCGAGCCACACCTCAGCGAGAAGAAGGGTGAACGTCTGCGCACCTCAAATCAGATCCATCCTTCCATCACCATGCTGCCCGGGGCCCAGGGCCTTTCCCCCCATCCACCAGGCCAGTACCAGGAGGGTCCCAGTCCACACATTCGCTCTTGCCTGTTGAAGGGAGACCCGGACGAGGCGCTGGACGGGGCAAAGGCCCCAGGATGCGTGTGGGCTCTGAGGCAGGGGAGACCTGTCAGCGGAAGGGGAGTTTGCCAGGGTGTGGGAACAAGTCTCATTGCGATATAGGTGGTACGCAGCAAAAGACCACGAACAAGGTATCGGAGACAGCGAAAGTGCGCAGAAGTAGTACTTGACCAAGGCCATTCAATCGGGTATCACCGCCGAAGGGAAGAAAAAAAAAAGCACCGACCAACCCTGTACGGAAATGCCTATGGCCCAGTGAACAGTACTTCGTACGTCGTGTGCTTGCAGGGTTCATTGGGCAAAGGAGACAAGACGAGGCAGGAGGCACATCATTGCCCGGAAAGAGAAGGCCAGAAGACAACCGGTGACCAATGGAAGCCAAGCGATGGAATATGCGTAATGCGTTGCTTCTATACTTCCATGTCGCTTCTACTGCGTAGGCCATTCTTCAATAGTACTCCGTAAACAGCGAACAAGCTTCAATGTTCACGCGATACCTACACAATCATGACATGGCCAGAGAGGTTTGGACATTTCACAGATACAGCTGTACAAAGACACGCTGAAGCTACACCAGTCACCAGCACCGCGGGCGGGTACCGGTGGAGGCATGCGGTGACTGAAAGCCTGGAAGTGACGCGTTGCTCTTGCGACGACACGGTGGCACAGAGGCGGGGAGTCTTTGCTGCGGTTGGGCTGTAGCCTGCGGTAACGTGGTTGCGTGTGAGGACCCTCAAGCTCTCTAGTAATACCTAGAGTACGGAGTATCTGTAGAGGTAGAGAGTCCAGCACTCCAAATGGAACCTCAGCCTGCCAGACGGGACTTTCGGCTTGCTAAGGAAGCCGAGTACCCTCCTGAGACTGGAGTCGAGGCAGGCCAGAAGAACCAGAGCATCCTATCGTAGCCGAGAGACGATGGGTTAAGGAACTTGAGTGGTCTTCTTTGCCCCGTCCTTCTGTGGAGTCGTATTGTCGAAAAGGGGGGTTCGGTATTATGGTCATAGTGGCCTTAGCCCCCTCCCCCCGGTTCTCCCTTTCTCTTTCGTTTTCTTTCTGTTCTTCTTGTTGTTGTTGTTGTTGTTAGGGGCTTCAGCTTGGAGGGCACGGAAGGCTGGCTTAGCAATCAACAAGGTGTGGGAAGGTCACAGTCTGAGCAACAATTGGAAAGTGACCTTGACCTGACAGGATTGATGCACAACAGCGGCAGAAGAAAGGCGGGAAGACGAAATGGAAGACGGATGGAAGACGGGATGGAAAGGAGACGGAAGGGAGGGGAGTTGGGACACAGCCGTAGTGAAGGAAAAGGGGTGGGACAAGCCGTGATCAACTGAGCCCAGCCAGATTGGTGTGAGTGGGGCCTCTCAGCACTAGACTGCGCTAGAAGGCTTCGAAAGAGGGTCCGAGTGATCCAATGATGGCGCTGCATGGGCCGATTGTGCCCATTTGGGGAAAGTCGGTGGAAAACAACAGACACCCAAATGGAAGGCATATGGAACAATTCGATCAAGGGAAGGCAACAGGGGTCATTCTTAGGTAAGCGAATGATGGTCCATACTCTACATAGTACGTGCATATCTTACCTGCCCAGAGAGGAGCTGATAGGCAATAGGCTGGGCTGGCCCTGACTGAACGGGATGAGAGTGAGGGATCGAAAGGAGCGGGTCGCGGGATTACGGTGGTCTAGGCTAGGTCTTTTTTTCTCTTCTTCTCTTGTTCCCCGTCGTAACTTCTACCGCTTTACAGTTTTCCATCCTTTTTTTTTTTTGTGATCGCAGCACATGGTAATTCACGCAAAGCGTATGGAGTATTCGTACGGGGAACCCGTATCTCTTCTTTGCAAAAAAAACTCTCTCAACGGTAGCCTCGGCCATTTTGCGTTTGCTCTCTGGGCCTGGACCACCAAGACATGGCCGTTCGGCTTCATAATTTTGGTTCCATTGCCCGTTTTCTACGGAGCACGGAGCCAAGAACTGGGGGTTACGTCGGCTTCGCCTATCCCTCAACCGCAGTCTCAGTCTGTACTTGTATGTAGGTCTCCCGAGTGGCCCCCGGTCATCTCGCCATTTCGCGCTTATTCCCTCGTCCATCGACTCCATTGGCCTTGCGGGAGAAATGAAGCAGACCAGACCCGTCACCGTCATCGTGATCGTGGTGCCGGCTATCCTTTTCACCTGCTTGGCCCCATGGCCGTTTCCCCCGTTTCATCCCATCAACATCCAATCACTCGACGCGCTTGTTGCCCATCCACAGTTGACCCCTTCCTCCGTCCCATCTCGTGCCCCATTTCGTCCGCTGGTCGCTCCATCAGTCCATCTGCTTTCGACAGACGTCGGGCGCTGGCGCTGGCGCCGGTCTGACTGTCTGACACTTTTGATGGGAGCCCTCGACGCTGTCTGTACAACACATGCCAATGGCGTAATTTGATGTCACAGATTCCACCAGAATGACTGGACAAGACATTTGTTGCCATCTCATATCTCCGTCAACAACATGCGAGACAGGGCTCCGTTTATACAATCAACAAGTAGCATAGTCTCCGCACATGGCCTCTTTAGGATCTGCTCTGAACCAAAGGTACTCTAGGGATACCTACTTTTTTGAGATAGTAGCAACCCTCAAACTTCATACTTGCTCCTCCACAGCGTCAATGGATGGAGTACAGGTAGGTACAGGCTCTTGGAAGTGTAAGACAGTCTCATTCTCACCTACAAGTTGACACTATCCGGACCTTACTTTACATAGAGCACCGGTGTGGGCTCATCCGTGCACCCAGTACCTATTCAAGCCCTCGCTCTCTCGCGCTCACAACTCATCTTTGGGCTATGGCGCCTTCCGTTCCCAATAAATCCCTTGCTATTTCGGCCATCTCTCCGTCTCACCGTCCGTTTCGCTTCCCACTTAGCTTCGGTGGCCGCCATGATTCAATCAGTCGCAGTCGCGCAGTAATTCTCTCTCTCTCTCTCTCTCAGACTCTCTAGCTGGCTCCGCAAAAAGTGCCAAATGCCAGGAAGTCCCTGGCTCGCCGCTCGTGCGAGCTTACAGAGCTCTTACAGAGCAAAGGTGAGACTGGGAATAAGAGAGAAAAAGGGAGCGAGCGCTGCCAATACCGTTGCCGCCGCCGCCACGTCGCGCCGCGCCACTCGCGGCTCGCACCTCCTTGCAGTTTTCACGTTCCATGGGGCATGGCCGCATGGGTGGTGACAGAGCAGTGGAAAGCGAATCCGTGTTCTCTCAGAGTTCCATGAATCCTCATCCGTCGACTGATCCGAAGCCCGAATCACAGCAGTGAGCAGACCTTCTCCTGTCTGCATCCTGTCGCACGACCATATCCAGGTAGTATCTGCACGACTGCGTCACTACGCTCGACCCACCAGCGTGAGAAATAGAACATCCGACCAGCGGCGGCCGACTGCTCATGTACGCATACTCGATGGTTGAGGCGAAGCAGCCCCAACACCGGCCGAGTCTCTGCTTCGGTACCGCTGTGGATCATGACAATGGGTTTGACGGGCCGAGGCCATCTTCAGGATGCCGTATCCAATGTTTCCTTCTCCATGTCCATCTCACTAGAAATATTCTTTCCCCGGCCGATCTTGTGCTTGGCACCGTTTTTCCCACATCCATTTGCTCCACGCATTATCACGACTAAATAAATGCCTTTGGCCCAAGTCAACAAGGTCCCTTGTTATTAATATGCGGATAATTGTTGTATCATCTCTTTGGGTGGTTGCTTTCTCTCGTTCCACCTTCCCCAGATGATAGATCTAGATAGGCATCTAGGGGAGCTCATAATACACACACAAAACGTACTGTATTGTGGTTACCCGTGTAGCAACACACTAGACGAAGCTGGCTGGGAAGCTTTGTTCACCGTGGGAAGAAAGTACGGATGTCTAATTACATCAACATCCACCGACCGCCAATCCCTCACTCGTCCCGAGGTTGAAGACACCTGGGTCCAAAGACTGGTGCGGCGGATCAGCAATCAGAATACCTAGCCATGCTATGGCTCGAATGTCTGATCAACACGCGTGCTAGTAGTATGCGGCATTGGACTTTCCGATTGTGGCATAACGCCACGCGCTGATGGTACGGGTGCGCCATTCAGACGGGCCTGACCCCCTCAGCACCGTCGTTACGTCTCACTTTCAGTTTGACTTACGGGGAGACGGGGAGGTGTGTGGTGGGTTCCTACCGTTCGGCAATGGAAGAACCCACGAGGAGGAGAGGGAAGAAAAAAGGATGAGACGTGGGTGACGCGATGTGCCGCAGTCTTACATATGCCGTCATACTGTTCCTTCAGACAATGCCAAATAGACGCACGGGTACGGTACACCGCGCCTACTGGTCATGGACTCTCTCATTCTCTCGTTACAAGCTCATACTCCTCTCGGAAATGCTGATATGATGGTAAAGGGAGTTGCTGCAGACTGTAGTCTGTTCAGAACCTCAATATCTTTACGGATGGGTATTGCATAGTTGAACACCCGATCTGCCGCGTTTTGAGGAACCCCCGGAAGATTAACCCAACCAGGCCCCATCCCCAATGACTTCCAAGCCCGCCCGGCCCCCAGGTACAATTCGTCCAGCACCCCGTCCAGCAAGGTAGGTCACCACCATCTGGCCGAAAGCAGAAAGTAACATTCAAAGTCCTTTCAGCAGAAGGGGAGGGGAGGGGGGTGAGCAACGGCAGAGTTCCTGCAAGGGTGTGCTTCTGGCGAAAAGGGTCTCTGCATCCCGCACCCTTGATTTTTAAAATTCGATGCGATTCCTAGTGAACCAATCCTTCTCTATCCGTACGAATATCACGCCCTCTCCGTACAGATTTGATGGGCCGCCATGCCTGGCTCTGATAGGCCTGGATAATAATGATGTTCATGCCTGTAATGAAATTACCGCTTGACGTTGCGACGCCGCCCGCTGCCGAGTGATACAATATATCGTCAGCTTTATCTTTCCTTATACAACGTCGCGGGGGCAAGAAGTGATTAAGTGGTTGCCTTTGAATGAGATCGTCTGCGATTGATCACAAAATTGAAATCGGGGAAAATTCAATGCAAGCAAGCACCCCGTCGTCGTTCGTTCCCACACTTGGAATTCTGAGACGGACGGCACACACACTCTTACACCCACCGGTTCGGCAGTTGGAAAAAAAGGCGTGGCATTTGGCATTTTCTACCACCTAAAAGATACAATCGCAAACATGCAAATGCTGCCCGCGATGGCGAGGAAGGTCGCTACGGGCGCTGGGGGATGTGGTGATATTGGGCAGAAGTATCCGTAAGATGCATAACATTCACTCATCGCCAGCCATTTCAACCGGGGGAGAGGGGCACTCTAAGGATGAGTGAGATGCGATGAGTGATTGCCGATTGAGAGGTGGATGATCCCCTTCTGATCGAGAGAACAAAGGTGCTTGCATGCTTGCCTCATCGACTGAGATGATTCGGATGGAAGGTCAGGACGTGAGTGAGCACGGTGAGGTAGAATGGGGGCAGACATGCATTCAGCAAATGTCTCAACTTCTATTTTCGTTTTTTTGTTGTTTGTTCTTCATGTCGTCCAGTCTAATTCCCCCCTCGTATGACCTCATATTCACCTCGAACGGAAACCTTCTAGAAAGTTGCGCAAGGTATGTTTCTTCTCCGCCCCCATCCGCCGGATGTCAACCCAAGAGCGCTTACCTACCCTCTGGAAGTCTGGACCTGGAAGAAGAGATGGTAATGAAATCATTGTCGCCGGATCATCAGACGAGCGAGAGCCCCTCACGTCGTTTTGGCTGCAAGTTGAACGAATTCGTTACCAAGACTACGTAGAGTGCGGTTCATGTGGGCTACGGGACGACCAGTCCGGCTTAGCACAACCCTTGGCCGCCCCCTCCCTGCTCCCCCCAGTCCGCCTCTGCCGCCGCAAGCCGACTCGTTCCCCCCCGCGGCGCCCCATCCGCTTGACCATGCTTCGGGCTCGCACATCCGTCTACCTTACGCTACCTTGAAAGTTTACGTACACATTGTCTTTGGGTTAAGGTTGCGATAAAGTCCGCCGGCTGCCGAGCCAAGATATCGAGTATTGAACAAGAGAAACACTAAGCGATATTGAGGAAACAGAGACTAGGGGGATAAAGCTAGGTAACAAACACGGAGAGACAGATGTATCGTGTGGGATGCCGACACTTCTCTGCCACATTGGGGGAAGCTTTCGTTGGTTCAGTCTAGGTACATCTGCCCCGGGAATAAGAGCACATGGTATGGCAAGTGCTGGTTTGTTCCCGGAGGCGTATGGCGTGTGCGAGTTGTCGGTTGCTGGTCGCAATCAAACAAGGTTACGCAACCTTTGACGGATAGGTATGTGTGGCCGATGGCAAGGCTTGATATTGTCGATCTGGGGCTTGAGGTACCTAACCATCCGCCATCCACACTCTCATTAACGCAAGTGCAGAATGCAAGTTTGGCCCCCGTTCCGTTCCCTGAGAGAGCAGCCGGCATGAACATTGGCACATAAGCTAGTGAGTGTTGTGGGTGCAGACTTCGTGTGGTATATGCTTTGATACCCGTGATGCTAATACAACCCAGATGTCACGGAGCGGGCTAGGTATGGTGCCCGGCCGCCCGCCCCGACTTGGCTTTCAAATGTCTCAACGTGCCAGTTCCGAGTTGGGATTCACGGCATGCGTGACTTGATAATCTGGAGTAGACAACCAATTTATTCCTGTCCCCCGGAAATCCCATTGCTTGGCTTCCACGGGTTTCCCCAGCGTGCCAGGGAAGCACACGTGTGATTCGGGGTGCGTTGTGATATGTATACATTCGGAACCGTTGCCCTGTCCACCCCTCCAAAATCTTCATGTAGGGGAGGTTCTGCGGGCATCCGTACGGCACGCCCGGTTGCGGGCTCTGATATCTAACGAGAGAGTCGTTGGCCGTTGTGTCGTGCTACCTTACGCAACGCGCGCTGGGAGGGTTGCAGTTGCAGCCGTTCCGGTTGCGAAAAGGAGTAAAATGCGTGGCGGCCGATCCATTGCGATGATGCGGGATACATAAGAGGGGAAGGATGAGAGAGAGACATCGTGACAGGCCCGGTGGATTCGTGTTTTCTTCTTTCTCCCTTGATCCTCCTCGCCCCCTTGAACGTGGTTGGTTGCCAGGTTGCTCAGGGCCTGCAGGGTTTTGGGGCGGGGGGGGGGGGGGGGGGGGGGGGGGGGGGGGGGGAGGAGGTAGGGGGGGGGGGGTGGGGTGTTGGTGCTTTGTGCGGGGTGGGCGGGGCGGGGGGGGTGGGGGGGGGGGGGGGGGGGGGGTGGGGGGGGGGGGTGGGGGGGGGGGGGGGGGGGGGGGGGGGGGGGGTTGTTATCAACTGGCTTCCTTCGCCAAGACATGGTCTCAGACATTCTAACAATCAAACATTGAGATCGTTTCTCACGATTCTTCCGTCTCCGGCGATGGCTCGGTTCCACCTGATTCAAGATGGACTGGTTTGGTTGGTTTGCCTGACTCCGCAGGCCGATCATGCTGTCTCAGGATGATGATGGCATCTGGTGTCGTGAGATTCTTATGCAGCTATTCGAATATCGGATTATTCTTGGCCGGTTCTGAGTACGGATAATGAGCAAAGCAACCAACAGTCGGCTGATGATCAAACAATACTATCGAGGATTTAACCACGCATCATTCACCACAGTCTACCGGAGGCTTCAGAGTGAACTGTGATGTGATTGGACTTATCAATATTGAAGGTCAGCTGCATCCGAATTTGGCCTGGTTGAGCGCACGTGCAGATCCGGGGTCCTTTAATTGTGTTCTCAAAGGCAATAGTGTAGGCTCTGCCGACCGTTTGCGACGAGGCTTACCACCGTCGGACGGTCACGCTTCCAAGGCGTCCGTCTACACAAACTTGACATCTTAGCCATGCCACACCTAGAGACGAACTACCTGACTGCGATGCCCAAGGTGGTATGCGGCAACGGGACGAATTAGCTTTACGGGCCATAGAATGCGGCTAATCCGTGGCTTACCGTCTAGGTGCTCGTTACGGCCGCCCACCCAATCTTGGCAGCGTGAGTTGAAGCCAGTTATCCACCTCAAAGGAATGGTCGATCACGATCGCTGACAATTGACGCTGACCTGATGCTGACAGCCTGACACTCGGGTTGAGGAAGCGAAGCGCTGCAGAAGTTTTCTTATTATTACTGATTCCTTGCTCCCCTCCCACGCACTCCCCAGGCTTCCATGCATGTGCCAGCCTCCACGTTGATGTGGATGGCCTTGTCGGACTGCGTCGGCCCAATTTCCAGAACATTTCTCCCGCTGCTTCGCGGCAGGGATGTGTGCCGCGCCGTTGAAATGAAAGAAAACGTCAACGAACTTCTTGAACGCTATCCTAACGAGTACGGACGTAGACGAAAGAAAGTGCAAACTTCTACTTCCGCAAAAAGGATGGGGCCGGCCCCTCCTCTTGCTCTTTTTCTCTTTCGCAAACAGCCAGATTGTCTTGCGGCATGTGCTCGTACGAATGCTCCGTGCAAGGTAGATTGATTGCCATGAGGGAATTTAGATGCGGATTTGTTGTGTGGACGGTGGCCAGGCTGCGTGGCACAAGTGTCCTTGTGGCCCAGTCTAACGGCGATTCCGTTGCTGGGGCCTCCATGTTCGCGAAGAGTCACCAACTTGCTGCACTTTGGGCTTTTTCTGCCCCTTCGTCATTCCTTTTGGCACTTTTGCTCGTGCGTGGGGAGGACTTTTGGATCAGGGCATGACAATTAATCTTCGGTTCGAATGATTTTCTAAGGCTTCTCATGTATCAACTTCGTGTCGCAAGATTGGAAAGACATCATGTCAATCGATAGCTATGAACTGCTACCAAGCTCTTCCCCGGGATGATCAGCAAACACTGTTTAGAGGGGCTAAAGCCTGGAGATACCGTGGCATCCCCGAGAGCGGGCCAAAGTCCCAAGGATAACGGATGGAATAAATCTAGAACGAAGAAGGTCAGGGAGGGCCCGAAGAGGTGGTGTTGGGTGATGACACAGATCACCGGAGGTAACGCGGGAAAGAAGTGGTGAGTGAGCAGTAAGCGCAATGCTCATGCAGAATGAAAACATATACGAAAACCCAGCTATTGGAATGCGAATAGTTGAGGCTTCTTTTTTTGTTTTGTTTTTTCAACATCTCGGATGAGGGAGGGGGGTGGGGGGTGAGGTGGAAAAATTGACAAAGGGTCGTGTCAAGCCTCAAGAGATGCAAAGGTATGTCGTCATACCTGGAAAAAAGAAGGGATGCGCGGCGAAGCTTCCTGCGAAAATTCTATGCACGCAGGCGGCAGGCGGCAGGCGGCAGGCATGCACACCTTCCGCTGTACTTCGCAAGGTACCTATCTACACACTTACCTTACAGTAGTACTCATGGCCATCCTCAGTGCCCTGCCCTTTCCATGAAGAATCGAATCTATTGAGGCAGGAAAGAGCGCTACCAGAATCTGTACCTGCCTATCCATCTGACGTGTCTTCCCTCAGTCTGCAATCCTTCAACTCGTACAATAGGCATCCGTACTTGCTCAAGTTATTTACTTTTGTGAGCTTTTCATGAACATTCCTAGAAGCCCGAACGGTATGGAGTATTTGGGAAGCTCGAAAGGTACGTGGCTTGCGTGGTTCTCAAAACTGCCCACGCCGTCCGCATTCTAATTACGGTGCGAATCCTCTTTTGCAAACAGCAGACTGCAGAGACATCTCCATCCAACAACTGCCCACCCACCACGCCACCAATCTATAGCAATCTGCAGTCAAAGTCTATCTAGGTACTCTTCGCGTCCTCTCGCTGATAGGCATTCGTTGTCGCCCAAGCGCCCTGTCGACCTACCGCCCGCCTCAACCTTGCCCGCAAGCTGAGAAGATGAAAACAGGCTTGGGTTGTCTGCACGTCTGATTGGTCACTGCTAATAAACCCGAAGCGGCATGGACGTGGAAGCATCGCGGAAGAGGGAGAAGCCATTGTGGCAAAATGTTTGCTTCTGGAAGCCTTCCCCCTTTGTCCTAGTAACTTTCCAATCTCCGGTGATGTTTATGGCTGGTCCCAACTGGCAAAACTGGCAACCATCAATTGGATCCCGATCCTTCTTCTGCCCCAAAATCTACGTCCGTGGGAGCGCCAACAAACGCACGCGGCACCTCATGCTTCCTGGCCCTTACCATGGTGGAACCACAGGAACTTCTTCTGCTTAGTCGGCGGCTGCGGGTGGAACACAGCACTGAAGTCCGACACTAACGCGCCCACGGCGACGCAGCGGCAGCACCCAACGAACGACATCCGACATGGGTTATCTTGTTCAAACCTCGCTGGAGACCCAGAAGACCATGGAGACCTAGGCCAGCCCACGACTTCCAAGTCACGTATGGATACGGAGTATTCGCTTTCCCAATCTCGAATGCTTGTACGGAGGCACGGAGGCTGGAGCAGTCAGCCAATCGAGCCCGTGCCGGGAACTTGGTTGGATGCAGAGAGGACAAGGCATGCTTGATGGAACTCTGGAAGCCTCTTTGTCACTTACAACACCGCAGTCACGAAACCACCTGATCCCGGACCATGCCGGCCACATGCACCTGGGTCCTTCTCCCTGGGTTTTAACCACCTGAAGCATGGCATAAGACAATGTGTGTCCGTACACTGGTATGTGAGGATCCCTAGATAGTCAGCCCAGTTCTACGCTCCAGCAGCGTGTTGCATTGCGGTGTACGAATACAACAGATGAATGGCCCACGGTACGATGCAGGGACCCAACGATGCGAAAAAATCTCCGTAGCGCCGACGGCGTCGCCGGGACCCCGAATCGCACCGCAAAGACGGTGCCTACGAATACTTGTCGTGTCTATCCCACACATTCCCGAGCCCGACATCCGCTCCAACGAAGACGCCCGGCCTCAACTGCCCCAATTCCCCAGCCTTCGCAGCTTCGTAGAACGGTGGGAAGACCGAAGGTGCCCTTGATGCGCCCTGACTTTCGCACCCATTGCGATTTAAACTTCTACCGCAGGACGACGGGAGGCTACATGCCCAGGCGAACCCGGCCGGCCGACCCAACAAATAGGTTACCGTCTCCGAGTCGCGCCGCGCCGCCGATTCAAGTATCGCAATGGCGTTGGGCGCTACACGGTCAACATCCGTTGTTGGGAGGAAACCCGATAGCTCCCAAACCCTTGGGTGCAATCTCAACATACATACTGTTTCCTTTTTGACATTTTAGGCTCAATATGTTGATATTCGCACTTGCTAGGTCATCATCGGTCTAGACGTCTTGGTCTCGTTTTACTCAAGCAGTTCTTTCTGTGGACCTCGACTGACTCTTGACACATTCTCTTCCTCCGAAGCACTGCGGATACAAATTTTGCCCACAATCTCACGGCCGCATTGACATCAAATCTAGAAACACCACCAGCCCGGCCATCAGTCCCCTAATCTCCACAACTAGCGTAAGGTCGGATGGACATCTGTACTCCGTACAGGGACCGGATCTTGAGAGTCTGAGCAGTCTTCGGCTATCGCCTTCTGCGGTCGTCCGGAGCTGTCGCTTGTCGAGGATCCGTCCACCGTAAACAACCTCATCGATCAATAGTGCGATCTCATGGCCAACATGTGGATGCCCATACTTCTTTCTTGCTACCTGAAGTCACTAGGCCGCTCTCTGACCAATTCCTAAACTTGCTTGGATTGCTTATTCCGCGCAGCATGCCCCTAAATTCCGCTCTCGAGGCAGGCTGCCACCTACACAGAGGGACATGACTCTTGACGGCCCGCTCACGTTCCATGCCCAAGTACAGACTACAGACACGCAGAATACATACAACTGTACGGATACTGGACCCTGCTCTCGTGCCCGGGTTCGTAATGTCAACGATCGGCAGGAACTTTAAGTCGATCTCCCTATCCCCAGGCTCCGCCGCCCGTCCCTGATACCGCGGAAGAGCAAGACAGGATGAGAATACAGATACTCGGGTTCCATGTTACTTGGACACGTGCAGCAGACACACGCATCTGAGGCGAGTAAAATCTCTTGGCATTCGATCGCTGATTTTGCCAGTAACTTGACTCTCCGCGCCGCCAATTTCAGTCTCATTGCTCTGTTTTGGCGGGCCAAAGGCGGGCAGAAAATATTGCCAGAAAGCGTAAAAGGCGAACCCCGAGTTCCAATTTTCTTGCCATCAAAGATTTGACAGATGGAGTCTATGCGCGCAAAACGGCGTGGGGTTTCCGCTCACCCAGAATTGTCTCGTAAGAAGAAACGGGTGCTACCCGAGTATACAGATTTCTCAACGAACCCCCTTTCTCACGAAACCTCGGTGATTTTCGCCACTCGGAAGCGCCATTCGCTCGACAATGCAGTCGCCTGAGTCGCTGGACCCCTTCAAAAACCCTTTTGAGTCCACGCGAGGAGCAAAGCGGAAGGGAGATGGGGCTGGCTGAGAAGAGAAACCGTGCCCACCTTCTTCCCGCCCGCTTGCCCCCCCTGGGCGACTAACTCACCTTGTGTCAAATCGACGGGACAGCTCAAAACCCCTGGGTCGATCGTGGGAGCTGGACCCTGGCGTTTTACGGAGTCGTGGGAGTTTGGTGGTGGCGCTCGTCAATTTTCCCCCCGTCTCTCTCTCTCTCTTTTCCCTCAACGAGAATTCTTCAGGTGTCAATGCTGTCAGTCCGCCTCTTGGCCTCACTCCATAACCCCTGGTAGCGTGGAACACACATGCGTTTGACCGCCGGAAACACCTTTGCCCCTTCCAAGGACCAGAAAAAAAAAGAGAAGAGAGTCCGTCGAGCCCCCAACGACAACGCGTCGAAGTGGGAAAGGCTCCCCTGGTCCCCATACCAGTGGCTTCTCTGGGAGAATCTCGTTCACACTCCCGGCCTTTGCATCCCCGCTACGCTACGTGCTCGACTGTATGCTGTTACGTTAATGTTTTGTAAAAATGCAGTCTACACTACTCGTGACATGTGAGCTTGCGGCGGCGGGCGGCGATGGGGGCCCATCCAGCCCAAAGGGGGGGGGGGGGTGGAAGAAGAGTAGAATTGGGATACGATATGCCCCAACCATGAGTTCATGACACCTTGGATCAGAGAAAAGCCAAGGAAACCAAGCATCCCACAAGTCCGGCGCGGAAGGGATTCTCGCCGGCGTCCCGCACCTGAAACTTGGACTTGTTCAACTTTTTGGCTCGGTCTGCCTACCGCGGGGGGGGGGGGGGGAAGGGGGCTTGCCTCCATCGGAAAATCGGTCCCCCCGCAGGCTTGTAAGTAGACATCTTGCTTGGCCCTTGATCAGTCATGGATTTGAAGCTTGCCGCAGTGGTATAGCGTGGTTCAATGTCGGCAAGGAACCGGCAAGAGACCGGCAAGGAGGAGGAGGGGCCCATGGCTTGAGGACGTCGTGTATCCGTACAGTCTCTACAGGTTGTTCTTGTACGCGGCCGGCACCGGACCCGAGCCATTGGGGGTGGCATTCACTTTGACGAGACAAAAATGATTCAGGCAGGCAGACAGGCAGGTAAGTACACAGTAAGCGTGTGGTTTTGTGTGGTCCCATGGAGTGGGACTGCATCTTACGAGCTGTCACGATATCCATCCCATCGCCTTCGGCAACGCATAGTTGCCTGGACCCGATCTTGAACACCCATGTGATGATCGAAATTTTGGTTGAAGCAAAGTCCAGCCGGCTAGGCACTTCGGCCAAGTCAAGGGGACGGAGGCTTACACATGTCGTTGATGCGGATGAACTCGTCGCAGGGCGCCTGCGAAGGGATTCATAGTTTCACTGGACAGCGCAGTATTAGTTTGCTCTTTTCTCGTGATCAGGTCTCGTGCAAACTTGAAACGGGTGCTCTTTCCATCTATCTTTCCGAGATGTCAGGCACAAACGGTGGTGTTCCGACATACATTCAAACAAACACTTGTACAAAGAATTCCAACAAGCCTATCCACCTGGCTTTTCTGTGGTATCCATCCGAAACTCCCAATATCTTTAGACAACGCCTAGCCACCCAAAAACCACACATCCCTCTCACGAATAAAAATAGTAATGTCAATAGAAAAGTAGCCTAGCTTGAGTGTCCAGCCAAAGGCCAATGCTCATCCTTCCATCATCCTGCTTCGGCTTTGCTCAACAGTATGATTCTTTGATGGTCCTAAAGTCCGTTGGGGCCCTCGGGTCCACCAAACGTACTGCAAGCTTGGAAGGTGTGTATTGGTGTTTTATAGATCGGCGAGGTCGAATTCGCCGCTGAAGCCTTTATTGAGAAGCATACCAGCGATTCTCAGGCGTTGTTCTGGTAAATCCTCGCCCGAGTAGGCGTCGATAGCATTGAGGCCAAGCGCAAGACACATTCCGTTGGTGATAGTAAAGACACCACAGTCGTACCCATTGGTCTGAATAGGAGCCTCATGAATGACTACTTTCCATTCGCTAGCCTTATAGTCGCCGCCCAGGAAGGCCTGGACCCAGTTCAAGGCTCTAGTAGTATGCGTGGATGAGCCCGCAGGGTTGAAGGAATCCATATGCGATACGGTTCGCTTCTTGGGCCGGATGACGAGCAATGTCCAATGGTTGTTCTTACAGATCGGCATGAGAATCGTCTCCAGATTGAGAAAGTTGTTCTTGTTGATTCCGTAACGGCGAAGTGCTCGTTCGGTGTTTTGAACACCATTCTCCTCCAGTCTTTTGTAGAAAAATGATCCCATGGCGACGCACACTCTGTTCGGTGCCTTCACGTCTACGGCGCCTGCAGCCACATTGACGTATCGATCCAGCCATTGCAATGCGCCATTGACAATCTCGTCGTTGAGCCACACAGTTGGTGGAACTACCATGGCGAAGTCGTGCTTCTTGAGGGGAACGCTTTCAGCCGTCGTCGCGAGTGTCAGCGAGGGATTGGCTTGCATCGTGGCTTGCACCTTCTCAACCCATTCAGCCGGTAATGAGGTGACTAAAGGTCTCTGAGGAGCGCGGAGTCCACCCGTCTTCAACAATCTCTCCTCTCTTGCCTGTCTAGCTTTCTTCTCCTCTTCTTCTCTTCGGCGTGCCTCGTCGACATCAAGCAATAGCTGCAGGGCGAGAGACAGATCTTCAAGCTCCTCTTCTTTGTCATCCGAGATGGTTAGACCTGCCAGGGTCGGAGGTGTAAGTAGGCTGGATGGGCTGGACGGCAAGTCTTGCGGTTCATCCTTGGCGAAGAATCCCTTAGCTTCAAGGCCATTCAAGGATTTGTTGAGATGCTCCAGCAATTGGGGGTGACAGCGAGCCGCGATTTTCTCGCTATCGCTCTCTTCTGATACATCGTCAGATTTTGGAGTGGCGTCTGAGTATCGATTCGGCATCGCAGTGTAAGGGTCGTCTGACGAGCCGTCAACTTGAGAATCGCTCAGATGGCTGGCATCAACAACGTGTCGTCCCAGTGGTGATCCGGAAACGGTAGGAGAGCCGAAAATTCGGCTGAGGAAGCCCCTTGATTTCGCCGGTGAAGGGGTAGATTGCTTCGCGGATGGTGAGAAATGCACCCTTTTGAGGCCTCTCGACTTCTGGAGTCGCTTCAGTGAAGCAGGTGAATGGTTGTCTCTTTTGAGGACAGAGATGGGGCTTGGGTTGCAGGCCAAGTCGTCTGATATAATGCCTGGGGGTGCATTCTTGTACGTAGCTCTGCGTTGGGATGCGATGTCGGCCAATTGGTCTTTGACAAACGTGTACGCTTCCGTAGTTCTTGCAGGAGGGTAGTAACTTCCTGGTTTTATGATTTCCTGGGCGGGCAGGATCTGTCGTTCATCTGGGGCCTTGACGGAAGGTTCCGCCTCAACCAAAACTTCGTTGTTGGTTTGGAAATCTGGAAAGCTACCGGGCATTGCGATGTCGATCCTCGAGATCGGGTCCTCGGATACCTCGATACCGAAGCTCTCACGCCCTCGAAAAAATTTCATGACCTTGCCAACTATACCAGCCCGTTGAACGAGTCCAGGCATTGGCTTTCGACTAGCCAGAGCGGCTAAGTCAGCGCTGAGTCCTTTGATAATGCGGCGTGAGACGCCAGCCTCAACCAGCACAGGATTGCATTCTTCAGGGAAATGCTCGAATAAGCGCTGAGCCACGGTAATGGCAAAGTTTTCTTCAGGGCTGAAAGTGTAGTCCATGACCGACTGGGGGACCTTGAAGTTCGTCTTCAAACCTGCCAGGAACGTATGAGAGTAGACACTCTCAACTATCCAAGCAGTCTGTCGGAAAGTATCAAGGTATGGACCTAGGACGTAGATCTGCTGCTCCTGGATTTGGTCGTCAAGTCGAGTGATAGGGGACCCTTCCCTGGATTGCGATCGCCTCTTTTCGATTCGATGGCAGATACTCCTCAAGGTGCGGACAAGAGGGGCTATGTGATGCCAGTAAGCGATTCGCGTCGATTCATCTACCCAAACGAGGTTGATTTTGGATGGTTCCGCATTTGGAGTGAAGCTCTCATCGGCAAAATCATCGACAACCTCCAACCTGATGCGCTTCGTGCCAGTGTTGCCATTCTGCTGACCACGGGAGAGCCGCTCTACAGCGATGAGGTGATTATTGCGGGGGTACACTGTGACTGAATTAGATGGGCTCGTGATTATCTTCTTGAAGCAAGCTAACCGTAGCCAACAATGCTGTTGGAGACTTTTGTGACCGTGCCACGGACTGATGTCATGATATTGGTGAGCCAATTCGTATAAGCTCGAGGTCTCTATCACACACGATTAGCACCTGCCCTGATGTAAGATTACCAGACAACGTACGTCTTCTTCGTTTGAGTCCAGAACGGCAGCGCCTCGAGCGTTCGCGAGCGGCTCCTGCAGAGGCTCCTTCCCATCCGTCGCATTCGCCAGAATGAGGTCGAACTCCGAGTCCTCAGCTGGTCGCTTTCGTGTCGGGGTCGTGTTGGGTGAGCCTTGGTTCAGAGCTCGTGATTCCTGTTCGATAGATTGAACTGTGATCGTCTTCTGGCACGACCCCCGTACAAAAATTCTTCGAGTTGCTGAACCGTCGTTCACTTCTATGAGCGTCGATTCGTTGGGAGTGATGATTGTTGTTCGTTGGCCTGGGCTGAAGAACCAAGCACCCGGGGGTACCACAGATGGCGAGCTGGATTCCGAAGCGGGTTCCAAGCTGGACTCAGTATCCTCAGACTCCGACTCGGCTTCTGAGTTAGAGTTGCAGAGATGAAAGCTCGAAGATGGTTGGGAGCACTTTCTCGTGGAGACGCTTCCGATAGTAGTATGAAAGCCCTGTATTCTTTGGGCTGGCTTGAGAATCGGACCTTTCGGGCCAAAAAGATCGATTCTTCCCTCTCGCTGGATAACGAGGTCCTTCAATCTACGGCGGCGTGCTCGATAGGCAGCGACGTGAGAAGCTGGGGATGGCTTGTGTAGAGTAGGTTGGTGCCGAAGAGTCGCGCTGAAATCAAAAGCCTTCGGCGCAGGTCTCCATAGAGTAGTTGCCGGTCTGAGATATGCGGACTGTTGAGATTTTGGGAAGGGTGTCGCTTTGATAGGGGGCTGACGAATGAAGGGATCCTCCGCAGGGAACCTATTGTACTTCCGGTTCTTTGAGGGGCCCAGTCCTGCGCTGCGCGCTTGAGCACGGAATCGCAACCTCTTGACCTTCGCTGCAGCCGGTGTGAAGAGAGAAGAGCTGGTGGGTCCCGACGATCGCGTGAAAAGGGCAGGTCCTTTCTTCAAAATCCCACGCAAGGGCTCTCGATCTCTGTGAGACGAGTGAACAGTGTTGACTGAGCCAGAAGACTCCCCGGCCTTCTTAAGCGTGGCGTCTGTCAGATGCTGCGCTTTCTGGGCCTTCTGGTGCTCAGTTTGAGCAATCGGCGAATGCGCAAATGGAACTTGGGTGTGGAAGGTGTGAGGGTTGTTGGTAGCTTGAGGATAGGCGGTCAGTTGCTGAGTAGCATTAGTACCGAAGAGGGGACCGTGGTGATTGAGGCCTGGGTTGGCGAGGGAATTGACGAGGGCCGTTTGGATAGGACTGGGTCTGTAAGTTCTAGGCTTCTCGATCTCGGGGGGGTTTTCTCGACGATGTCTGAGAGGATCGAAAAAGTCGGCTACTTTTTGAGGGTTCGGGAGGAATCCTCGGCGACTCGGTATCTGCTGTCGGTCTGAAGCCATGTTGGTTAGCTTAGAAGGTGCGAGGCTTGAAGATGAAGTAGAAAGCATCGTGAAGGTCAACTTTGACCCGGCGCGAAAGGAAGCAGGCGAATATGAAAGGTGCGACAAAGCGAAAAAATTGAATTCCGGGGTGTTTACTGTGCTTCTGAAGCTGCGCGATCAAGAATTGGTGCGAAGGCGCTTGGCTGGATCGGCAGGCGGGTTGTGTCGCGATGCTAGAAATCGGTCGTGATGGAAGGTTGAAATCGGTTGCAGGTGGGGGATCTGGGAGGAGTTGGGGGGGGGCTCAAAAGGCGACGCGCTTTTGTTGTTGTGGAAGAAGAAGAAGGTGCACCGCTGTTCCTTGAGAAAGATGCTCAATGTAGGTAGCAACAAGAGGTCGAAAAGGCATGCGCGCCTCAAAGAGTTGCACGTTAGAGGACGGAAGGTGCAGACGGCAGACACGGTGGAGATTGGATTTGAGAATGGAAGTTGCGATGCAGGTGGTGTTTACCTAAGGTAGGTACTATACTGTCACAAAAAGCGGGCCCACTCAATGTGGGCAGCATTAACCACATCCATATCTCGTGACACACCCCCCAGACGCCTAGAGCCATCATCCGTGCAATGGGCGTCTGCACTGCGCCTCAACCCCGCAGGTGGCAGACCAGTCAGAAAAACCTAGTATCTATGCTGCGCCTCAGCCCAGACTAATTAGAAAAACCTGCCCATACGGAGACTCGAACGGCCGTCTTTCGCTTTTTGGGTGCACGACCTGTAGATAATGCGGCACTTAACCATTGTGGCAATAGCGGATAGGAGCTGGGCTCATAACTGTCACAAAAAGCGGGCCCACTCAATGTGGGCAGCATTAACCACATCCATATCTCGTGACATATACGTAGATCATGTACCTAGGGTACCTTCCTTGCGACCTACCTAAGCAATTAAGGTAGCTTCATTCTTCTGGCAGCTCTATAGCCCGCCCCACTAGCTCAAGAGGTGCACACCCGGCGCTTCAAGGAGCGGAAGGAGCGAAACAGCTTCAAAAATTGACACGATATTTTGTTGATCAACAAGGTTACCAAGGTACTTCAAGGTATTCTCATCGCAAATGGGCTGCGGCTTGCCTTCAGGCAGCTTTCGTAGATAAGGTCCCTAGGTTCCTCAAGCGTCTCAGTCCCCTTCTTTTCCGTCTCAAGCCGCTTCTACTTATATCCAACGGCATCCGCTGAATCTTGACCTTCGTGAAGTGGTTGATTCCGCGCAGGTGGTTTGCACTCTATAATCGATGGAGAGGTGGCATGCATTTTTCCCTGGTTGATCAAATAAATTTGCAGGCGGTGCTATGATGTCTATTCATCCTGAAAGGTGAAATCGGGAATAACCTCCCCTCTCTTGCATAAATTCTCATGTTTCGCTCCAGTACGCCAGAAGTAGTAACCCAACTCAGTACTTGTACACCAACTTCTCGGAAAATCTCTCCTGAGTCACCGTCGCACACTCTTGCTCTACCTTACTCAGGTACATTACAGCTGGGCTAGCGTCTCCCCGAGCTTCTTGGTGCAGAATGTGCCAAAGTACTCGTTCAATGCATCGACAGTGCCGCTGCCTTCCACTAGTTTCGCAACCATACCAACGTAACCATCAGGACGCACAACAACAACGCCACCCTTTTCCTCATCAAGTCCCAACTTGGCGTGCGCAGCAGCCTTGGCGTTCGGTACGTGGCGGTCCCACCTGTCATCGGCGTATACGTGATCGCGGTACCGCCCCAGTACCTCTGGGACATCGCGCGAAATCTCGATGCTGCTTCTCTTTGCTGAAAAGATGGTACAGAATGAGAAGAACTTGCTGTGGGGGTTGTGCTGCTCGTGATGTGACACACTGTCCACGTCTTCTCTCACATAGGCGGCGTAGAATGAACGCTTGTTGTTGAGATGACTAGCGAAATCTCCAAGGGCCTTGCGAGTGATTGAAGGCTTTCCAGCAAAGACGAAGATGCGGAAGGAACCGTTGAGCGGTATTTCTTGCTCCAGGTGGACAACATTGGCATCGACAACCCTCGTAACATCGGCGTTCATGAACAGACGGCCAGTGCGGAGCTTCGTACCCTCGGGGTGGATCAAGGATGATTTGGCCCGGTGCGATTCGGACCAGTTCAACACATTTGGCTTGTAGGCTACACCATAACCGCTCGTGAACTCGCAAGACTCCTTGAAAGTCTTGATGAAAGCGTTCTCGGACTGCTCCTTGCCGGCATTCTCGGTAGCCGCCTGAGCTTCGCTCGCGGCATCGGGTCGTTGAGAGAACAACTTGGCGTACCTGTTGTCGAAGTCGAGCAGCGTCTCCGCCACGTCCCTTCTCTCAGTCTCATAAGTCTTGAGAATATCGCGCTGTGCGAACCCAGCCTCGACAGCATGTATCTTCCAGGCCAGGTTTTGGGCGTCAAGGAACGCAGTGTTCATGCCCTGGCCGGCTTTGGGCTGATGCTCTAGTCAGTAAAGAAGCTTGTTTCCAATATTGTGTGTATCACATACGCTGTGGGTGTGGCAAGCATCGCCTCCAAGGAACACCCGCTGATCCAGAGTGTAGCGGTCCGAAATTCCTTGCCCGATAGGGTACACTGAATACCACTCCGTTCTCTCCCATTCGATGGAATACGGCTGAAGAATCCGCTGAGCCGACTCCTGCACTTCTTGCTCGGTTGCCGTCTTGCGTGGGTCGAAGTCTGCGTCCGTCGAGGATGCAATTTGAATGTATAGACGGACCATGTTGTCCTCTCGGGGAATGACCATGATGGAACCGTGCTTACTGTGTATTGTGCATTTCATCTATTCCAAAATCAATATGGTAACCAATAGAATCAACCTCGGCACATCTGCTTACCTTGATATCGGGAAAGTCGGTCTTAACAACGCCATCCATGACACCCCATACGTAAGAAATTGGATCCTTGTGCTTAATGCCAATCTGTAATTGATTCCTGATGAAGGAACGAGCACCCTCGCCGCCAAAGAGATATTTGGCACGCAACGTTTCCTGGGCGGTCCCATCGACATGCTCAAGTTTAACCTCGACAGGATACTCAGGGTTTTCGGCCTCGTTGGATGAGAATCCCGTAATGGTCCAGGGCCTCTGAACCTGCACGCCGTTCTTCTCCAGGTCGCCCAGGAAAACGCGCTCGATATGGCCTTGGTGCAAAAGAGTCGTGAAGGGGTATCTGGCATCGATAAACTCCGGGCAACTCGCCCAAGTTCCCGTTCTGGCGATTCCGTTGCCTGACTTGGGCGGGTCCCAAAAAGCGACCTCGTAGACTCTAGCGGGCTTTTGGGCCATGATGGCCGACTTGAGGCCCATGTTACGAAGAAGGTCGAGAGAACGTGGTTGAATGCCGTCAGCTCTTCCAGTTGGTGTGGGTTCGGCTCGGTTGTCAATGTGCTTGATTCTGTATCCCCATCTGGCTAGAATGGTTGACAGCATCAGGCCCACAGGCCCAGCACCTACAATGACTTTGGGAAGATATGTTAGCGTATAGCTCAACGCGAATCCACGCAGCAGGGACTCACCAATATCATAGTAGGTGCCTGACTGGCGATCAGGTTGCGTCTCCATCGTACAGATAGGAAGTGTAAGCTTTGGTCGAATCGAATTGGTCAAAGCAAGTCTATGAGAGCGTGTGAACAGCTTGCGGGGCTTCCGAAGTTCGGTCAATAGAGGGGAAACGTTGCGTCTAGAAGTCAGAGAAGGATGGTGTCGACTAGAAAAGAGTCTTTGGGGTAAGGGGAGAAGGCGGCGCGTTGGCTTTATATAAAGTGGAAGACCGACTGGCGGAGAGATGTCAATCGGGGCATGGATGGAATAGACGGCGGGGAGTTATCCGTGGACCACTGAACAGTGAGACCGATCCGAAGGGGACCAAGAGGCCGGCATCGACATCGGGAAGCAGACTGGGGACGGCAACGTAGGCCGGGAACTCCAAATCCCCACACTGAGGGGCCACCTGGGTGGCTTTTAGCACCCAGAGTCACGGATGTGGCCATGTGCGCCTCAAGCTGCCTATCCAAAGGGCCTCGAGTCTAGCCAATCATGGGTTATGGGAATAGGACGGCCATGCTATCCGTACAGGCCTGCATGCTTGACCCGTAGGCGTGGCAGGCACGTCATGGAGACACTTCCGAGGGGAACCGGGAGGCTTTGCTGAGTGAGGCGCTGTCGCCGCTGAGTGAAGCTTCCACTTACTGATTTGGCCGGTTGGGCACCCCTGCTTAGGGGAGTTCAGACTTGACAAAAGGGACTCGGGTAGTCAAGTCGGCAAGTTGGCTGTGGGTCGCTCCAGATTGGCTCCTTTGGTCGTTGTACCTTTTCCTCAGCAACTCCCACGATTAAGGGCCAAAAAGGCAGTTGGAGACGGCATCTGGAAGGTGGTCGGTACATGTTTCGGGACAGCTAAGCTTAGCTCGCGACCCCACCTGCCCGACCAAACCCAATCATAGTCTGGCTCCCTCCAAGGTTGGCTATCTTGAGACTTGGGGTCCTCGGAAGTTGGAGAAGGCAAAGTGCGGGGAAAAGACGGTGCAGCTGCACCCCGAGGGCACTTGCCGCTGGCACCGACCGAACCGAAATGTCAATTGCGATGAAGTAGGCTGTGGAACGAAGAAGGAATGAACGACAGGGTACCTTTGGAGTTGCTTCAACCTTCCTTAGGTAGGTACCTAGCTCCGCGTGTCCGCTGAACTCCACCGCACTCTACAAATCAAGTGACATCGTTTTATCGTGGTATGTAATGCAAGGCGTTGTGCGAAAACACGTGACTGCGGCTGATGCATCCGGTTGGAAGGCGTCACGATGGTGAGTTGGGTTGGTATTGAGGTAAGTGCACAGCTCTGTACCTTACGGACTACCAAGCTCCTCAGTCAAGAGAGCGCATGCGATGCGCATCGAATTTACAACGAGTTACATTATCTTACCTTACTTTCTCGTCACGAGCTTAAGCTTGAAATGGCAAGAATATTCATGTTGGAGCCCCACAGTCACGTAGGGTACAAAATTTTGGACGGAAGCTGTCCGAAAAAGCCCCTGCCTAAGTAGGCACCATCAAGTCTCCAGAATGAGTCCTTCCGCATCGCCTCCTACCATCACGCATATGTCGACTCACCAAACGGAACCCCAAGTCATGAAAACATGCGTGGACACGAGAGCATTGCAGATCCTGCATCGCACCATGGATGGTGGTTCTCCATGCTCCACGCGCTGGCCATCTGTTCCGAGACGGGATCAACCTAGTACGAGGCTAGGCCTAGACGCCTGCTCTGCAATCAGCATGCCCTCCCGAGCCTAGAGGCTCAGACAACGTATTGCCCCTATAGCAGTATTTCATGTCGGCATTGAGACTCGGACGAATGAGGTACTGCCTGTGCGAGACTATCTTGCAAATCCCAACTTCGCGATATGCCGTCTCCATGCTCAACGTCCCAGGTGTCATATCGGTATCCAATTCGAGGTTGCCTCATGGAAGCCTTGAAAAGTCAATATCGGATAGGCAACCTACAAGGATTTCTTAAATAGGATCGACATCACGTATCTACATCTAGCGACCTCAAGACATGTAAACCCCCTCCCAAACGATCAGCATCATCATGCCCGCTGGATCTCATACCTCAGACTGATCGATGGTTTGGCCGAGAAAGATTCTCTCACTTGCTTCAAGTGAAGGCACTGTGGCTCAAAGAGAGCAATGTTTGGTTTAGCCAGCAACAGGCATACTAAGAGAGCACCGCATAAGGTACAATCTGAGGGGTCAGGCTTAAGAGTCGCATAGCTGGTCGAGTGGCCTGCCATACTGAGGACAAAAGCTTGCTCAATAATGAAGATGTACAGAGTACCCGATATCATGGAACATTATAACCAGGTCGGATCAGATGATTTCCTACCTGGATGAACCTTCTATCTTAGTGTATTGCCGACAACTTGGAGATGGAGGGCGGGATACTTGCGCCTTCCAACTTTGGAGAAGATGTGTACTTTCCTCGACTGCCTGGGTACCTTACCTTACCTTACGTACTTGCCTAGTGATGGCAACCACACTTGCCTTCTCTTGTATCTCTGCGTTAACTTGATTTCCACGTCTTCGCCCACATGCGAAGGCAACAGAGGATCTTACATCTCGTTTCTCTATAGCTTGCCCCCTTTTGTTTTCTTTCCCAAGGATTGCCAAGGACCCGAGAATCTACGTTAGTGCAGCGCCAATAATACGGCCGATTGCTACGACGACGACAACGAGAACGTCTTCCTACGCGCAGCTATTTGCCGCCATGGCATAGAGCAAGTAGTAGACAAAGCCACATCCCGCTTTGACGAATACCCCGCCACGAGACGCACATCGCCGTGTCTAAATCGTCAAACCACTGCCAATCACTCTGGCTATCTCAGAGAGCCCTAGAACAATGCGGAACCGGTTAAGCCTTCAAGCCTGGGTTGAGTCTATTCAGACAGCTGCACAGGCCGATGATCAGGAATGGCGGCGAAGGCTTGCCAAGATGGGAAACGAGTTTGCCCAGGACACTCTGTCGCGGAACGGGTATGATGAAGGGAGTAGGTTGACTTTGGTTAACACAGTCTACTGGATATCTACTAAGGTATGTGTAGAGTGTCGCAACGTCCTCGTAAGATACTGTGCACACATACCCCGGAACTATCAATACCGGGACGGTGTTCAACTTGTGAGTCGGAAACTCTTCGCTTTACTCTTTCAATACTGATACCTAGCTCACGCCTTCCATGACAGGTGTTTCTGGTTCTGCGCGAGCATCTCGGAGACGAAAATTTGGATCTAGCTGGTGGTGTGCTATACGAGTTGATCGAAATTGACTGCCAATATTCTGATGATTCAGGTGCCGAGTTCCAACGCTGGAAGCATGATCATCTCAATCGACATGTAAGCTGGCAGCACAAATACACTGCCATCCATATTCACTAACGTCACCACGGCAGTCCAACCTTGAGTTGCCCCATATACCTCATATGAGTACAATCACCTCCTCCATACGGCCCACAGTTAGTCTCGTGCGGTGGCGCCAGCAGCATCCGCATCGATATCCTACCAGACTTTCAGACTATTACCCATCGGCCAGGGTGAGCTCGAACGAGCCCAGCTGCATACGCAGTCGCAAAGCTTGGATGATTGACCATACCATGTACGTTTCCACCCGTGAAGGTGGCACCTGTGCTTTTCGCAGTCCCAACCCCAAGGAGCTGCATGAAATGCAATGGCAGCTTGGCACCGAGAGGGCTGGCAGGTTTATCAAAGAAGAAGAAGTAATCCCGGCTACTTCAATTCACCAAGGGACGGGGACGAGAGACTTGAACGTCAGTCCAGATGACGATGATATCCCCGTGGACAGATCAGACCTCAGAAGGTCTCTGTCTCTCCTTCGTGCGCTTAGAAAGAGAAGAGATACTTTGATGTCTTTAGATGGCGGAGGACCGGCGCCTAGGAGCAAACGCCTGAGTTGGTTCACCAACATGTTTGGACTAGAGACTGTTCTCTCCTTTCGGGAATCTCCTGATCCAAAGCCTGTGCCGCTGCCCGAAGGCTGCGTGGCGCCGCATGCCATTTTCGCTAGGAAATTCTCTTTGATAGCCGACAATCAGCCTCTGCCGTTGTCGATGTCTCACGAGATGATGCCCACAGCGGATATCAAGGCCAGGAAATTGCTGGCAGATGCTGCCGTGCAGGGAGTGATGGACCCTCAATAGGAGTTTCGTGGCCCATTCACGCCTCAACTTGGCTTTGATGGTGGACTAGACCATCGGCAGGTCTTTGTCGACCATGCTGCTGCACCATCCCGCGCAATCCGACTCCTATCTCACGAGACAAACGCCGTTCCTCGTAGGCAAAGCGATGTTAGTTCCCCTAGGCAAATCAGAACACCAAAGTCACAACGCGGCCACGACTGGTTCGGGCTTGATACCATTACTCCAGAGCCCGATATTCGAAGACAGAGTCCCCATGCGCGGAGCATCGGCGTCGAAAGGTCACCGAGCATAGGTTATGGCGACTCCATGAAGCGCGACTGCAAATACCATCCTCTCTGTAGCAGTAATTGGTTCGGCCTGGATGGTATCGCAGACGACGATGTCGGCACGAGCCCGTCAGACCGAGATCGCGCCCGTTGCAAGAGTGTGGTGCGCACAGCATGCGGGGTCGCCGCTAAGAGCGACGGATTGCAAGCGCCAACAAATTTTCGTTCGAACTCACAGACCATTTGGTCTCCTGCGCGTCACTTTGGAAAATGGCAGGATTCCCACGCCGGCGGAGAGTGTGGTGTTCCTGATGATCGATGGCTGGTAGCAGACAAACCAAGGATACACCCTGTCACCATCGTCGAGATCGAGACCCACAAACTACGGCTTGCTCCATCAGTTGACCAACTTCGCGGCCCAACTGTTCCAACCAAACTTGCGGTTCTATCCAAGATCTGTAACCCTCCCGATCATGACGGAGGCCGGAAAATTGCCACGGAAGATATGCTTGGGAAAGCTCGAGAGCTGACCATCACAAAGCAACAACCCGTCCTTCGTGACGTCGGACGGGGGTCTCGCTCCAGCGGGATGGACTCGGGCGATCGATCGGAGAAGCTTTCTTGCTCCAGGACGTCGTCAAGGCCAAGTTCATCTGAAGGGCAGGATGCCATGAGATCTAGTAGGTGTTTTCTGATGTTCATAAGCTGAGTTGAGATCTTTGGAACTAATATCCGTCGCTCAAGCGCGGCACCAACCGTCGCTTTCGGCTTTCTACGCCTATATTGAGCATGACGGTTCTCCCTCAGGCTCAAATAATGGCTCGCAAGTAGATATTGGCGTCGTCCCGGGATCTCGGGCATCCTGCAGCGACTATCAAGCGGAAGATATATGGGTTGGGCAAGGCAAGACGCGACCATCTTCAAGCCTAGAAGAGTCCGCTGTCCTTGCACCATTGGCGCGTCTCGGTACACAGCCACTGGAGCAATTCTTTCTACGTAGGTGTTATGCAAGATGCGTGAGAAGACATAACTAATGAAAAGTAGCTGGCGATGCGAGGAACCAGTCATTATCCTCGATGGAGCATAAGTCGGGGCCAAGAAATGATGATGTCTCGTTATCGCAAGACTCAGATGGGCGGCACTCCTCCCTGATTCTTGAAGGTAGGTGACCCGTTGAAGTGAGCAGCATTGTGCTGCTAATCCTACGTCCCTGGTTGTCCTTGCTTTTTCGTCGTTGGTCATCGTCATCCCTCTTCACCCCGCTGGGGCAGATTGTAGCTAAGTTGTGTATTCCAATCGAATAGACCAGCGCCCCGCCTTGGATCTGGCAGCACATTCAGTTGACCTGGAAGCCATTTTTCCACAAAGAGGTATGTAAACAAACACGCTTGCTTCATATTCCGGCAGGTTGCCACGTGAAACCACTTCCTCCTCTCCCAACACCCATCTCTCCTCCTTTTTGATACCCAGCGATGCGCTGAAAACTGACTTTCTTCATCTCAGACCCTTCATCTTATCGCAGTCGGATCGAGGCTTGGATTAGGGAACTTCGGACGAGCCAATTCGAAGACCCTGAACTTGTCGGGCCATTTCCTCGACTTGTCCTTCGAAGATCTCGCTCTCTGCTACTGCCGATCGATCGACGTACGGGACCTGACTTCCGGGAGGACTCATTCCGCTCAAGGGTCGGGAACCTCATCGAAACCAAACGTCAACGAAAATCCCGCTCAGTTGGCTCTCGGTTCTCCGATCGGCGCCATACTCGAGAAACAACGTCAACGACATCAACTGATCTTCCCATCATGACCCAGGACTCGGAGATACCGGGAGGCAAAGGTCGAGTGGCGGTACCCTCCGCAATCAAGGGTAGCTTCATTCCAGTTTCGCCCAAGAAGCATCGATCACCGTCGCCTCAGAAGCACAAGCCGAACAAGTCAGTGCAAATCAATCTGAATTTGACTGAAAACCAGATGGACAGATTGACCGACGTGTGAGTATTCTCTCCCGGGTATCCAGATTTGATACCGCAACTGACAAGTAACAAGGTTCAATAGCACAAGCGAGTCGCCATCTCGCCGTAGCCGAGTGGACAACTTCAGTCGCCCTAGGTCGCCCGAGCGACACATGGACTTCGCTGAAGCTTTCACCGAACCCCAATCTTTGCCTCGGGGTCATGGAAACCCTCACCATCAGAAGTCTACCAACAAAGCCAAATTCTGTCGCAAGCCTCTCGAGGATGGCCACGAAAGCGACTCGACTACCTTTTCAGAGTTGATGCCAAGCTCACCTCCCAAAGGCCACAAGGCCAAAGGCTCTCTGGCATCGAGCCTGGCCGAACGTCGCCAGCAACATACACCCAAACCTGTCAACGTTCAAGACAGTCGTCAGTATGGGTCCATCGTGGAGAATTCTGGCGGCATGCCCTCTGTTCGTCCGCCCATGACCCCTGATAGCCCTTCTTCTGCCGGAACTGTCCAAGCAGAGTCATCCTCTATCTACTCTCAGAGTGAAGGGCATCCGAGCCCTCTCCGGATTCACAGAGACGACATCCCGCGACACATTAAGCATGTGTTGGAGTCGTACAGCGGCTGGAAAGATTCAAAGGCTCCGGCGCTCGTTCCCGATACGAGCGGTCGCGGAGGGAGTGTTCAAGGCCGTGGCCCGCCCAAGGGTAGACTGGAAGCTCTCAAACAGCCAGTCATGGACGCAAGTGACATATACTCTCCTCTACAGCCCTATTTTGCCTATAAGGAACTTCCCGTACAGAGAATTGCAGGCAAGACCCTGATTGGCGAGCAAGGATGGCTTGAGCGACCTGACAACACTCCCGACCGCAGGAGAAAGGACGGATCCCCAAAGAAGCCTGGACTTCTTGACTACCTCAAGAAAATTGCCAAGGAAATGGTAAACGTCCCTGCACTTCAGCGTCCGTATCTTGAGTTATCTAGCTAACCAACTGACAGACTGAGAGCAAGACCACTCGGAAGCCCAGGGACATGGAGAGAGAGGCGAAAGTCCAGAGAGTCACGATCTCTCTTGACCCCCGTGAGCAGAGCCTTCTTTGCTGCGAGCTCGAGTTCCATATCAGCAACGCACTGCATGCCTACATCACTAATGAGCTGAATCATGGTCGTCTGAACCCTGACAAACTCAAGAAAATTGCCGATGGATGGACGCAGAAGGGCCGCCCAAGAGTTGTGGGATTTCGCTACGATCTTGAAACACAACTCGATCTCGTCCATCTACACATTGACGAGTTCCAGTTCTTTGGTCGCCGTCAAGGCAACCCGATGGAGATCGCAGGTCTGCTTCACGCGATGAAAATCAACGCACGATCTTTGCGCATTCGTACTTACTGCCAGCCTGATTCCGTCATCGCTAAGCAGCTTGTTGACTCACAATCTCTCTGTAACACGATTGGATGCTCAGAGGCGCAGCAGATAGCCATTGCCGAGATAGCCCAGTTCTTCAAGGTCATTGTGGAGAGGGAGCAGGCTTATCGAGCAAAGCTAGATCGCGACAACACTGCACAAACACTGCCGCATGGCCAGGGTGATCGTCCGTGGATACCATCCAGAGAGCTGATCGAAGGCACGGATCCCTACGGTGGGCTTCACCTGATCCCCGACGGTTACGATGTTGGTAAGGAGACCCTTCGGTACAACAACTGAGCCGTCACGGTCTGGCTCTTTTCGATGCTGCATGGATTACGACAACTAAAATGGGCATGACAACGTTTACGAAAGGTCAAAGGTGCGGTTGATGGGCAATGGTTGCGCGATATGGACCGAAAGGGAGATGGATGCAAATGAGTTGATCTTGCCGCCATGTGCCTTGCTCAGTGCCTGCCGTTTGAGCTTGGTATACTTCAGCCAGCCGTTGCTTTGCTCTCACTGCGAGATGTCACATGGGAATTGCATTATGAACTTGCCACAGCTTCTGTGGCAATTGATGAGAATGAGGATGTGCGGCACGGATTCTGTAGACTATAACACATGATTGTAGCAATAACTTTGCTAAGATATTCGTAAGGAAGGTGTAATAACATGTGATATGTCTGGTATTGCTTCATGATATAGATTCCTCGAGAAACCCTCTCTGCTAAGAGGCCTGGGACATAGGATCGGTTGAGTCAGAGAAGAAAAGAGAGCAGGTATAGGGTTATTTCCCTCTATAGGTAAGTGGGAAGACGTACCCTACGGATACATATCTAAGAGATAAGGGAAGGATCGCTATCAAGGCAGATATATCCAGCCTACTCCGTACACAGCAAAGCAATCAAAGGTTGGAAGATCCGCCTGCCAGAGGGTATCCGGTCATCGACAAGTTATCAACTCAAGGAAAAGAACTCGTTAGTCGTCAGGTCGTAAAACGGGTTTCATTTACAGTAACGCCGGCGGTGAAGCTTGTCTCGGCAATCTCAATCCCTGTACGAATAGCGCTCTTCGCTTCGCAGTCTTCCGCCACGACGATCTTCATATCCATAGTCGGGGTGTCCATCATTCCACTCGTCTCGATGCCGGTTGCGCAGACGCCCTCTGCCATGATCCACCTCGTGATCTCTTCCCCTTCCCCATTTCCTTTCCCAAGCCAGCTGCTGCTCTCTATCCCTTTCACGAGCAGCCTCGAAGCGTCTCTCGATGGCGTTGGCGCCGAGACCACCCACGAGAGCTCCGACGACGGTGGATATCACCCGCGCCTTCTCCGCCTCGCGTGGCGAGCGCGGGCGGTATGTGCCGTTTTCCATTTCCTTCCGAGTCCGCGATCGGACGGTGGCGTCGGAGACTTCGCGAGCTGCCAGGCCACCGACGACGGCGCCTAGAAGGCCTACGCCGATGCCCGAGGATGACTGGGTGAAGGCGTGGTCGACCGCATGACGAGCTTTGCCGATAGGGCTTCGCGGGCGCGAACGCGAGCGTGGTCTGCCTATTGCGTATGCTTGAGGTGGGAGGGAGCGTGGGCGATAGTGGGATTGGGGCGGGAGCTGTAGGGCATTTGAGTCACGGGGGGAGAGTGGTGACTCGGGAGGGTAGTATGGATGGACTGGAGGAGGAGCGTCGACGGGAATGGCACCCGAGATATAAGGGCCGCTGGCGATCGGCACGGGGCCTCGGTCCGGATAGACTACCTGAATGGGACCGGCGCCGCCGCCGGAGTAGTACTCGGGGGAGTACTCCCTCGTGACGGGAGGGGGGTCATCGCGGCGATGGTGGCTTGGGCTACGAGGGCGGTCCTCCCTGATCTCGTGCTCGTAGTACCTAGACATGACTATGCCAAGTGGTGTGCGAGACTTTATACTTTTGGAGGGACAATTGGCGCGCTGGCGATGGAATCAGAAGTTTTCGAAGCCAGTTGATCGAGGCGTCAAGAAGACTTGTACAGTCTGGGAAGATCTAATGAAGTCGGCGGTAGAGAGTCTCCGCGATGCTGGCGGTACTGATGTAAGGTAGACTCCGTCTGCAAGAGACTGAGGGAGTGATGACAGAGGATCTTTATGCGGTTGGTAGTCAGAAGTTTGCTGCAATCGCTAGTCGACGTGGAGTACAAAGTCGTACAAACACAGCAGAGGCCGTAGATGTAAGGGCTTGCTTCTTCCGTGGCGATACCGAAAAAAGGATTTCGGAGTGAGCGAGGGAAAATGTTTGAGCTTAGCTCCGGGCAAATCAATCTTCAGGTTGTGTAAGCTCAGTCTGACGACTAGGTCAAAGAGTCCCGGAACTTAGAAGAAGGCCGCGGGATTAAGGTAGAGAGGGTCGAGGTCACAGCGTTGAGTGAAGTACCGTGCCTGCGTACGGTTGCAACACGGCAGATGGTTTGCTGCACCGCCGTCACACTCGACGTCGGCCGGGGAATAGGAGTACCTTATCTAGGTATGTCGCTGACCAACATGGCACTCCAGGGCCTATGAAAGATTGGAGATCCTCGACCTTTTCTGGTTTGCTTTCTATGAGAAACGGGCGGGGTACACACCCCGTTTCTCTTGTAGATTACCGTCAGGATAAAGGTAACACGGTCCGATGTCGTTCCCTTACCTTTTTCGGTATATGTCAAGTGCAGGGTTTTCGCACGCATGTTTGAGAGATGGCCGGTGCGATGATGTCACGCATAATGGGTGAGTAGGGATGGACAAGGACATGACATTCGGTGGGAAATTCCCAAGTTCAAGCAAACATGGGAACTGCCCGAGCATGTGCTACCAGCGTACCTAGAGCAACTTGTTACTCGGAAACGCGGAGCATTGCTGACGTGGGATTGTTTAGGTACCTTAGCCTTACCATGTAGTTAGCTTGACCCTCCTACCTTACTGCGAGCGAGCCGTAAGTGGTATGAATACTACCTTGGTGTAATGTAGTGCAAGATGCATAGTTACGGAACTCTTCTCAAACTGCCGTGTTGAGCCTCATCCGCCGTCACTCCACTTACTACATCGGTGTAATCTTGCTACTCCACAGTCCCAACAAACGGCTGTGGTAAGTTGAGTTCCACCTGCCGGATGGGTGCTGGGTGGGAGGTGATGCAGTCGCAGGAGGGAAATGGCGACAACAGGAAGGAAAAAGGGCTAGGTATGTGGAATTGGACAGCTCACCGAAGATGGCCCCGCCACGTTTGCTAATTTAGGTGGTATGACCTTGCAACGGCCCTGCCATTGGCCATCGTAATGCGCGGCCACTCTCTCCGAAGCTTCACATCGGTAAGAAATCAGCAGGCTTTCCACGAGGCATTCACAGCACACCGCACCGATACGCCAGAATGCAGCGAATCTTCGCTGACGAACTCAATAGTACCTAGCTCTGAGTGAACTGAACCCCCCCCCCCCCCCCCCCCCCCCCCCACACCCACACCCCCCCCCCCCCCCCCCACCCCCCCCCCCCCACACCCCCCCACCCCCCCCCACCCCCCCCAACCCCCCCCCCCCCCCCAACCCACACAACCCCCCCCCGCCCCCCCCCCCCCCCCCCCTTTTTCCCAACAAGGATACCTCGGCGAACGAATTCAAAGTCAGCCCTCACAAGCCCCCCGAGAGTCGGCTCACCGGAGGAAGACAGCCCCGCACATCGGACCGGCCCCACAGCGGATGCCCTCTCCGGCCATCACTGCTATCGTCCAGAGTGGGTTCGTTCCAAAGCCACTCACCGCCGCCGACCTCAGACATTTCCGCACATGCTCATGACCGATTCGTGATCGCCCGCAATCCCACCCGGTAGTTCGTACCGCTCTGGCTAAACATCGGCTGCATGTTGCTCCACGGTTCGTAGTAGAGGCCCACCACCTCCATTTGAGAAGGTCGTCTATTCTATACTTCCACGAACTTCATTGGATGGCCTCGCGGCCTATTCCCAATAGGTCGTGGAGGCTCTCCTCTCAAGAAAGTGAACCATTCCTTTTGCACAGCAGAATTTCCGAGCTTTTGCCGGCTGCTGGGACTGTATTCTCGACTTCGATCATCTTAAAGTCGTGATGCTCCGCGCATCTCGTACGACCGTCCAACAGTCTGTCTGACTTATGATTATAATATCTCAGGAGCTAAATTTTTCAGTATTCCCCCAAAGACAGTCGGTTGTCTGTACATCAACGTCGCGGCATCTCATCAAACCAGCCAGGGCTCACGATGGACGAGAAAGTTACCCAATTGCCTGTCCTAGACGGGGAAGAGGGCACAGATGTACCTCCAATTACTACTCATGAGGAGACTAGAGAGCGTTGGAACGGGACCCGCGTCAATACTTACCGCTTCTTCGTAACCTGTTGGAGCTTCATCATCATGGGCATGAATGACGCCGCCGTCGGTGTAAGCCTACAAATATTTGCTGTACTCAAATATATCAAATACTTACAACTGTCTGTCTACAGGCTCTGATCCCTTATGTGAGTTCACACAAACCTCCAGTGCCCACTCAATAGCATGAATCTGACGTTGAGCCCAGATAGAAACGTACTACAACATCACATATACCATCGTCGCCCTACTCTTTCTCTCGCCATTCATTGGCTACCTGGTGGCAGCCCTATCCAACAACCTCATACATCACAAGCTCGGTCAGCGAGGCGTTGCAGTACTCGGCCCTATCAGCCGCATGATCGGTTACATCCCTCTTGTCTCACATCCGCCTTACCCAGTCCTCCCTGTCGTCTTGCTATTCGCAGGCTTCGGAAACGGCCTCGAAGATAGCGCCTGGAACGCATGGGTCGGCAATATGCAAAACGCCAACGAGCTGCTTGGGCTTCTTCACGGTGCATATGGACTGGGCGCGACCATCGGCCCTCTGGTCGCCTCCGCTATGGTGACTAAGGGCAAGCTGCCGTGGTACTCCTTCTACTATGTCATGATTGGCGTCACCGCGGTGAACTTCGTGGCCGCCATCACGGCGTTCTGGGGCGCCACTGGCAAGATACACAGGGAAACCCACCAGTCTTCGACGGGGGAGAAGAGGACGACAACTATGACTGTGGTGCGTCAACCACTGACCTGGCTTCTGGCTTTGTTTCTGTTGGGCTATGTCGGAGCAGAAGTCAGCCTGGGCGGGTGGGTTGTTACCTTCATGCTTCGCGTAAGGCACGCTGAGCCCTTCTTGGCTGGCGTCACCGTGGTGCTGTTCTGGTAATTACCTTCCTCTCCAAGCTTTGTTTTACTTAAGAAATCCATACTAACCTGTCTCCCCATAAGGCTGGGACTGACGATAGGACGAGTCATTTTGGGCTTCATAACGGGGCGCATAGGAGAGAAGCGCGCGATCGCCATCTACCTTGTCATCTCACTCGTTCTCGAACTGCTCTACTGGCTCGTTCCCAATTTTGTCGCCTCCGTCATCTTCATTACGTTCCTCGGCTTCTTTCTCGGCCCTCTTTTCCCCGCCGTGATCGTTACCGCAACCAAACTACTCCCCAACGACTACCATGTGGGCGTGATTGGATTTGCGGCTGCCTTTGGTGGCGGCGGCGCAGCGATCTTCCCATTTGCCATCGGGGCCATCGCCCAGAGCAAAGGCGTCCAGGTGCTACAGCCAATAATCCTGGCCCTTCTAATATTTCTTCTACTATTGTGGCTTTGTGTTCCTGGGGGATTCAAGAGAGGCGGACTCGAGAGGGCACGAGAGAATAAGGAGGGCCTTGGTAGCGATTTCAAGAGTCTATTTGCGTCGATGAAGCGACTGCTTCGAGGCCGAAGCTAATTCTGGATCGAATGAACACATTCCTCTGCTATAATTCCCGATGTTTCCGTGCAGATGGCCCACGATTGACCAACTACTGCCAGGTGCGGCAGTTTATTGAGGACATAGCTGATTGCAGTGTGAATTCAGGATGAGAGGTTATTAGTGGTGTTAAAGAGGGGTGATACGACCTCATTCTATTCAACGGGCCTCTTCTCGCCCTCCGAGAACTCAATCGTCTCCTGATATTGGATCGGCTCGGGTCGTGAAGCTGTTTGCCCTGAGCTATGCTGGGTTAAAAGCTTTGGATCGAAACGGAAACTGTAGCTCCCAGGAGTCCAGAATGTTCCCATGGCGTAGCACGTTGCGCCACCTCCGAGGATGGCGAACTTTCCATCTCCATAGTGCACGACGGAAGACCCCATCAGAAAGGGGCGCATCACGCCGGAGCTGTCTGTGCCATCGAGCCTGGCCACCACCCTTACGTCTGTTTCCGTTGTTTTGAGAACGATGATGTCGTATACCGATGGAAGCTGAACCCCCTCAATCACTCCGCCAAGCAATAGAGTGTAACCAAGAGACTGTATAGCGGAAGAGCCAAGCCTGGCAAGAGCGCCGGGCAGTCCTCTGTCTTTGGGAATTCGTTGCTGGAACGATAGTACGGGCTACAAATGGGCATTAGCAAATGAAAAGAAATGATTCAAGGAGTCGCATCGGCACATACCTCAGGTTCAGAAATGTCCAATCTCCAAGTGTAAAGTTTCTGGTTGATGACGCTATCCTCAAGGCTGCCCCCGGACAGGATGCCCGTGAAAGCTCGAGATCCTACTTCGCCTACACAGACAAGTGTAGCACTGTACAGTGCAGGTGGCGTAGACTGTACATGGCATTTTTTCCAACCCTCTGCAGGGTCAAACAGGAAGTATTCGGCTGACGTTTCAAAGTGGTTTTTCCTACCGCCGGCGAGGAGGGCAAGAGTCGAAGAACCCAGTCGAGTAACAGAATGCCTGAAAAGGGGAACAGGCAGATCCTTTGTTCGTTCCCAGGCAGAAAGTTGCTTGTTGAATAGCCAGCAGTCTCCGAACGCCGTTGAGGGGGACGCGCGACCACCCGCGAGAAGAACACCAGCGCTGCCCAAGTCCGTAAGGCTATGGCATACTCTGGCAGAGGGCGTATTGACTGATGGGAGAGGAGCCACTGGCTGGCTAGAAATTTGGTACAGATCCTCGGAATTCATTCGCCCAACAGGCCCCTGACCGAAATTGTGAGATATGAATTCACCGCCGTTGGGCTCTCTGACGAGCATCGCGGCGCCGAGCCGGCGGTGCCCCTGAGCAGAGTCGTAGGCGCGCATGGTCATCGGACATTGGAAGGATGAAATGTCGGCTTCTTCATGGACCTTGGACACGTGGCCCTGGACTTCAGACTTCGGAGTTGTAGCAAGGATGACGAAGTAATGGCTGGCGAAGAGAGCAAACTCCTCCAACTCATCAAAGGGCTCAACCGAGTCGAGGGCTCGCCTCTCTGCAGCAGTCATGAACAAATTATCAGACCAAGCCTCCCAGAGTGTCCAACTCTCGGCTGATGGCCAGCCAAGAGACTTGAATCGCTTCTCCTGGCTGGCCACAGTGGGATAGCGATGGACCGACTTGAGTGGAGCGTTCATCTTGTTGAAGTGCCCAAGCATCGTGTGAGAAAAAGGATGATCAGGTCCATCTGGCAGTATCTGCTCCAGTAAACAAAATTCCGCTAGGTATCTGGTTAGAGTGTATCGTGCAGTCTAGGGTAAGAAACGTACCATTTCCAACAGTGGCTGCCCACTCAATGACTCCATTTGCACCTTTCGTGTCCATGTAAGTAATGGACACTTCGGCCACGAACAGGAATTCGGTGTTTGGCACGTCGAAGAGCGTGTCGAGACAACTCTGCAGAACCGAGAGCTGCTGGAGATTGCATCCCACTTGACAGTACTTCTTGCTTCTGAGGACGATTGGGGAACCGTCATTTACCTCCCAAGTCCCCATCAGATCTTGCAGCTCGGGGGTCTCGAGCACTATCTGCCGCTTCTTCTGAATAAGATCTGGGTAGTCGACATCGAGGAAAGTAACATCTTGACATGATTCGGGATAGCGCACTTGACACTGCCACGGCAGAACGTCGCTATCGTGAAGCGTTAATCATGTAAAGGCCTCATAAACATGTAAGACAACAGATTGAGACTTACCTTCCACAGCCAAGATTTACGACGACCTTCTTTCGATTTGATTGTTTCTGGAGAAATCGACGAACTAGGGTGTCGATAACTTTGAGTCTAAGATGATAGCCTCTATTTACGAGAGGCGCCCTTCTCCGGAACTTTTTCACGAAGAACCGAAAGTAGTGAGGCTCGTCGGGATAGTAAAGATGTTCCTTGAATGAGTTTCAGGATTCCGTTTCAACCAAGTATGCGGCAATAAGGCTTACGACACTGCGTTTTGAGACGATAGAACTGTTGTTTGTCTATGAAGTAAAGGGTGTGAGTGACATTAAATCAGAAATCAGACACATTAATGGACATTGGAAACCAACTCACGGCCATGATCAGATCATCCGAAGCCCGAGACTTTCGAACGTCCTGAGTAGAGGGAGCCATTTTGAACGGATCACAACGAAGCTTGCGCCCGGTTCAATACGCTTCGTGTAATGAGTTACGATATCCGCAAGAGTCCTGGTTTTGGCGCCGCTAAGTTTTTTGGGTTTTTTTTACTCAGACTGAAATTTGGAAAAAGTTCCCTCAGTGAAAGGCGCCAAACAACGGGGCTCCGAGCTTCTGAAACCCCATTGCGGGATAAAGGCGGTTGAATCACATTCTACGGATACCTTATGTAACTAAAGCTCTACAACATCGTCAGTAAACGCGGAAGACGGGCTAGGGCAGAGCTGTTCTGAGTAAGACATCCATGTCACAGTCAAGAGGATGCAACATATTCCACGTAGACTTGGTGATTTCACCTAATTGTTTCCTGTCTGTGCCCACTTCACCTCGTAGTTTGTCCTCGTGAAACCTGTCGAAGATTGGAGCATGGAAGTCTTTTAGGCACCTAAGGTACCTAAGGTACCTAGGTAAGGTACCTAAGGCAAGTTGCCTTATCTTATCAGGGTTGTTCCCCCAAACGGTACGCACCTACCTACCTTGAAGTAAGGTACCTACCTTAAGGTACGGAGGTGCATCGAGTTCCAGGTTCCACAGGGCAGGTTAGCCCAATCGGTCACCTGTCGCGAGTTTCCGCCAGCTGCCCAGAGCGTGAGCCACACGCGCCATGTGCCACGAACACACCCAGCCATTTCAGCTGCACGCGGCCCTGCCTCGTTGTGAACACCCAAGGCAATGAGATTCAAGATACCTAGGTATTGCAACCAAAGTACTTTGATTTACGAATGCCTGCGTGAAAGCAGATTTCCATACTTGCTGCGCCAAAGTGAAGTAAAATACTCAAACACATTGTCGTACATTCCATGTCAGGTAGGTAGGTAAGCATACACGGTACATACGGATACCTACAACCTACCTACCTAGCACCCTGGGTACTTACCTACCTACCTAGTATGGTGCCCTGTCACTTCAGGTCTGTATCCGTCCGCGATGAGCTCTGGGCTACTAAGGCGCTAGGACCATGGGATTACATAGCTTCCCCCCCCCCCCCCCCCCCCCACCGGATTGACATCGGGGTGCCTCCTCCATTCACGTTGCGTTGTGAGCCGTCCCGCCTGGATCTGCTTCCACAAGCTACCGTACGCCAACATCGACCTTCCTTGCCCGACCTCTCTGACCTTGCTTGACCGCAACGGCATCTTCCTCACCTCAACCTCCTTCTGCCGCTGCGCTGCCGCCATCTTGCGCCACCCTCCTCCGATCTTCCAACTGCAGCACTTGATTTCTCGTCATATTCGTCGCCGTCGAACCGAACACCGCCTCATCTTGAGGCGACCATCATCCTTGCGGACTTTTTGGCAGCTGAAAGCCGCCAGCCGTCGCCGAGCCGCTGCTTCCTACTTCGATCCAACAAATAATCCTCTGCCTCTCGAGTACATGCGGAAACATACATCGTCCTCTGTTCACGCCGTCTATCCTCGATTTCTTCTTGGCATACCGTCGACTATCTCGACCTCGGACCGCGGCCACTGAATCTTTTCCTGCTTGCGCCACTGATCCCGACCCCCTACCAGTGTGGGGATTCGACGAGCATCTATCGCGACGTACATAGTATCCCGAATACCTAAATCCGCAAAACCTGCCCAATAGTGTGAACAGTTACACTTGGGTTGCCTGGTCTTCATCGATCGCCGGCGCTGCCCGGGCGTCACAGAACCTGCTGTTCCAGAATCGTCGTCCACATCTCCGCCGTGATCCGAGCAGCGCACCATGGCGAATACCGCCCTCAACTTTATTACCTTCAATCAGGACCATAGCTGTCTGGCCGTCGGTGAGTTCCCTTGCTGTCTGCTTTTGTGGTTCCATACGGATTTTCCAGATCAAAGTTACTAATTGTTTTGCGTTCCATTTTGCTAGGTACTTCCAAGGGTTTCCGAATCTACCACACCGACCCGTTCTCCAAAATCTTCAGCAGCGATGATGGCAACATTGCTATTATTGAGATGCTATTCTCGACATCTCTTGTCGCCCTGATCCTTTCCCCTCGACACTTGATAATACAAAACACAAAGGTGAGTGCTAACCACTTGCTGGCAATTATTCATGCCGAGTTATGATACTCCTCTGACGATAAATAGAGATCCTCAGTCATCTGCGAACTTACCTTTCCATCAGCCGTGCTCGCCGTGCGTCTCAACCGGAAACGTCTCGCCGTCGTTCTCGAATCCGAAATCTACTTATATGACATTTCTAATATGAGCCTTCTCTTCACGATTCCCACGTCTCCCAACCCAGGCGCAATTTGCGCTCTATCACCTTCTTCAGAGAACTGCTACATTGCGTATCCTTTACCGAAACCTCGGGAGGACTCAGGAGACAAAAGACCAGCCCATGCGCCTCCCCTCTCAACGTACGTTGCACCGACATCGGGAGAGGTTTTGGTGTTCGACACACTCACATTGAAGGCTGTGAATGTCATCGAGGCTCATCGTTCACCACTGTGCTGCATCTGCCTCAATAGTGAAGGAACGCTCTTGGCTACAGCAAGCGAGACTGGTACCATTATCCGCGTCTTCTCGGTCCCTGGAGGTCAGAAACTCTACCAGTTCCGCCGGGGAACCTATCCCTCCACTATTTACAGCATGTCTTTCAACCTCAGCTCTACCCTTCTCTGCGTTTCCTCAACTTCCGACACAGTTCACATCTTTCGTCTCGGAGCCCCTCCTCCAGACAACAATTCCGCTGCCGCCTCAGCAGAGACACCTGCTTCACCTCGCCAGGATCGCTGGTCGAGGTCACGCAGCTATGACAGTAACAATGAGTCGCCTGTGGGGAGTGCGGCTGGTTCTCCACGAAGCGACCTGGCGGAACCCGCTGGGCTAGGTAACGGCAGCTCTTCTCATCACCAGCAACATATCAACAGGCGGCAAAGTGGCTCCTTTAGTAGCATGCTCCGGCGCTCGTCGCAGATTATGGGTCGCAGCGTGGCCGGCGTCGTTGGCTCATACTTGCCGCAGACGGTGACAGAGATGTGGGAACCCCTCAGAGACTTTGCGTACATCAAGATTCCAAAGTCTTCTAACGCGCCGACGGGCCAAGCCCGTGGGAACAACAACGGGGGCGGGTCGCAGCCGCTGACTGGCCCGCTTCGAAGTGTCGTGGCCATGAGCAGCAGCAGTCCTCAAGTAATGGTGGTCACTAGTGACGGTGGCTTTTATGTGTACAACATTGACATGGAGCATGGCGGAGAGGGCTACCTGGTCAAACAATTCTCGTAAGTTATCGCACCGTTGTCTCGTCATCGTTATATGCTTGTGGTTCACAATACTAAAACAGATATCTTTGGCAGAGTCATTGATGGCGACGACAAATTGGACGCGTCCTCGTACGGCACATGAGGTGCTGTTGACGTGGCTCGTAATGTGAGATGGTGAATGGAAGTTGGGACTTATGGGAGTAGAAGATGGGGGGCCCCGATTGAGCATTAGGAGGCGTCCGGAAAATTTTCTCTATCTATCTTATCCTACTTCCGTTTATTTTGGTTTGTACCTAAAGGAGGCGGTATGGTCTATGAGGAGGCTACGGCACCTTGCATTCTTGACGCAGGTAATTTGGAGGAACTTGCTTGCCCAGTGGCTGACTGCTACGAAAGAGCGCGCATTTGTTTCCTCGAGTGCCAATTACACATCAAACTAATTGTTATCATGAGTCCCACGAGTACACCTTTGGTCTACGGCACAGGATTGCTTCAGATCATATACTAGACCAGCAACAGCACCTTGTCGTCATGAAAGCATAACCAAGTAATTTGGAATCAAGTCAAAACAGCAGCTGTTCTGCCAGATATATTTTGTGGCTCCCAACTAGCTTCAGGGCACCATGCATGGTTAAAGAGGAAGTTGGTGACATGTTATTGGGTGTGGATTGTGGCTTGTGGCTTGTGGTCCCCTCTTCATGCCTCCAGCAATATTCCGTGGTCGTTACTGATCGCGAGTACCTGATAACCTGGCGGTCAAATATCCTGTATTATCAAAAGATTGTGTACACGAAGGCTTTGAAGATGCCCCCGCCACCACCCTAAAATAGACAAAGTCAAGTAAACACCAGGCCAGCCGAAGTACAGCTGTCAAAATCATGCGCCGGGCAATCCATTCCAAAGTATCCCCCC
>NW_026850535.1:0-73467 GCF_030869225.1 Colletotrichum abscissum
GCGCGCTTGCCGCGCCATCCTGGTATGGCAGGTCGTCATTGACAATCACTCAACTGTTGCGACATTCCTGTCCCAAATTGATTGATCCCTGTCGAATAGTTATGGAGCCCAGTTGGAAGCTCTTTGACCTACTCGGGTGTATCCTTTGCAACTTTATTGACGTTCTTGGAGGGCAAGCCGCGTTTCGTCGGCTTTGTTGAGGATGTGTTGTTTGGTTCCGGGAATTACTTATGAGGAGAGAGGACGCCCACCAACAGGCGATACCCTACTTACGTACTCAGCTTCACGATATGGATTCTCGTTGAGTTCGACTTACAAGGAAGTAGAAGAAAAGGCCCGCCGTTGGAGACGAAGAGTTGTTCATTTTTGTCCGAGAACCAGGTCACAGCGTGTTGGAAGGCAAACAAAACCCAAGGACTCATAGGATGAGACGACCAACACGACCTAATACGACGGACTCGGAATTTGATCATGACTATGGACTATAGACCCCTCCTCCTACATTTCCCACACCTCACCATTCGCGCATGTGTTGATCAATATGCAAAGAGTAAGACGCAATGGCCCTGTGTCGCCACCAACATTACCACTGGCAACGCATCCCACAACGGAACTTAACCCGTTTGCGGCATTAATATCTAAGCTGTTCACTGGACAAATCCTTTCGAACGCTGTTCTTGCTGTACTTCTTCTACTTCGACTTCCGTTAGCCTGTCCGAAGTTGGGAGGGAGATCACTGTTCCAACAGCCAACAGTACAGACCATGGATCGATTGGTTCATCATCGATATCCTTCCTGTGAACTAGCCGCTGGATGCCAACGAGAAGGAAAGTTTGCACACAATCTTCCCGCTCATCGCCTTACGAGGATATGCCTTTATCGGTAGAGGGCGAATACTACACAACCTCAGCCAATCGGTCCCAAAGCCTAGCAGTTGGAAGAACAACCACATCGTCTGAAAATATTGCTAATCTTGAACAATCTCATTGCATACCCACACCGCGCTATCAAAGCCAATAAGTACGCCACCCTTTCCGTCCGAAACCTTTTACAAAAACGCCTTACCACCGTACCTACATACCTCAGCCAGTCCCATCTGAGGGACAGCCGTCTCCATGTGAACTCCTCCGTCTAAACCCCCAAGACCTTGACCCCCATCTCCAAATCCATGGGATCATCAGCCCTCAAAGCCTTGCCACCCCAAACAACAGTCCCCCGCCCATCAACAGCAAACGCCCCAGCAGTCTGCCACTTATTCCCCATAACCGTACTCGCCCCTCCCTCCACGTCCTCCCCACCACCAACGCTCACAGCCGAAGCACCGCTCATCCCCGTGCCCCGTCTCTCCATCGGCGGAGGCTGCTTCCTCAAGTTCGCAGCGGTATACGCGGCGTTCTCAGCAGAAGCACCGCCCGTCCGCTGAATCGCCCCGGCCACCTTCTCCCCCAACCACCCTTTCTCCTTCCAGCCCTGGACCTGGCTCGTCGGGTTGAAGACGTACCACACATTGCCCAGCCCCAGGCCCCAGGCAGCGTAGATGGCGCGGTCCTCGTCGACGACGATTTGTACGTTCCAGGCGCCGCCGAGCATGTCGATCCACTTGTTGGTCGCGGCCTGGGAGGAGTGGGAGACCGCTATGCAGGTTAGGGTGCGGGCGTGTTTGTTGGCCAGGTCCCGTAGGGCAAGGAAGGTCTTCTGGGCGACTGTGTAGGAACAGGCAGATGTTAGTCACGGTGAGGCTTCTTGAAGAAAAGGCATCGTTGTGCCACATCACGTAACAGCCGAAAGGTGAAGGGGGGACGAGACAACGAGGTCCACAAACGTACAAGCACAACCGACGCAGCGTAAAAAGACAACGAGGACAGGACGACCACGGCCAAACTCGAGCTGCCTATCGCGGTCCAGCGGGGCGAGTTCACCAATCTTCGGGACCTCGCCGATGGGGACCGGCGGGGGCGGCGGGGAGAACCACGGCGCGACGGTGATGGGCAACGACTTCATCGACATCCACGCCGGCCAGCCCCCCGCGTTCCCGTCCGCCGCGTCGTCGTCGAGGCCCGCATTGGAACCCTTCTTGCTGCTCTTCGCGTCTGTCGAACCGCCGCCGACGCCACTGAAGTCGAAGCTCTTGCTGTTCAGGCCCACCTTCCTCAGGGCGATCTTGGTTGTCAAGCTCGATAGCATGGTGATCGATCTTTTCTTTTGATATGTGTGTATGTGTATGGGTGGGTGGGTGCGCGCTGCGTGTGGGTAACAGCAATGCGATCAATAGTATGTATCTCTGTTTCCAAGACTAAAGACGTCTCAGGCAAAGCAACGACTTCTGCGGGAAACGGCTTGCAGGAACAGGCGGTGCGGGAAAAGAAGCAATAAGCGGGCAAGGATCAACTGGCTTGAGACGGCGTGCAGATGTAATGCAAATGCAAGATTGACTTTACGTAGATGGCAGAGAGAGGCAGTGAGAAGAGGGAAAGGAAGAGGATAGAAACATGACCGGCATGCGCAAGGCGGCTGGCGGCATCCCCAAAAAGACCACCTTTGAGAAACTGGTGGGAGGGGGGAACGGCGAGAAGCTCTGAGGAACTTTCCTGAAACTTTCGATACAGGGCGCGTCGCATGTTTGCTTAGCGAGCGCCCTGAGCTCCTGGTCGAACCATGGGGAGAACCACGTCGCGAGGCTGAAGCCGTCTGTCGGCTTGGCTTGACCTGACCTTCAGAGAACCCCTGATTGGGAGGAGGTTCCTCTCCGATGGTTTTCATCGCTGCATTGGGGACCTGGACGGTTGATCTTCAGCCTGGTGTTTTCCCAGGGTTGAAGAAGATCGGGCCCTCTGATTTTCCGCGCCCTGTGCCTCTCCCGAGGAAAGAAACAAGAGACTCGAATAGAACAGACATTTGTTTCGCTTCTACTTAAAGATGCGGGAGCTTGCCTTGAAATGGACGAAGGAGATTTCAGACCGAGAGACCGTTGGTTCTGGATCGCCGGATTTCGGAGAGCCTTTGCAAGGAATCTTAGGGAACGAGATCACTCGGCTCTGTTTCTTCTTGCCATTCCTTGAGGCGGGCTGGATGCCCCAAATCGAGCCAAACTTTCATAACCCAAAAGAAAGACCAAATATGACTGAGTCTTGTAGAGTCTGCGATCCGAGGTCCGAGGGGGTGCCGACCTTGCTGGAACGCGCGCCCGCATTCCTGGATGGCCAATCCCCGTCGAAACATTTGCATATTAATCGAGGCACAACTCACTTGAACCGCTCGATACAGCTCACCGAACTCTAAATGACGATAGCGACCTGCGGACTCCCTGCAAATTGACCGCATCGCGATAGCCTAGTAACTCGCAAGTGAGTTGATAGTATCCTAACGGCCATGGAGGAATTTGGACGGAGTCTTGCGGAGACAGTGCCATTGACGCTACAGCCATCGAAGATGTCATGGAAATTTTTGACCACCGGCTTGCCACAGTTCCACTGACCGGGGAGAGTCTCTGAAAGAGACAGGAACCAACAGTTGAAACATGATGCCGTCCAGCTGTAATGGTCCGCTTGAACAGCAGGGAGGTTGCATGGAGGTCTAAAGTGAATGTCATCGCTTTACCGGACCTGAGGTGAACTCATGGCAACCACGAACGCGGCGTCTCTTGAACTTCGAAATCATCATACAACTTGACGGTGGTCGCTTCATTTCCAGCATTAAAATCATCGAAGGACCGCCGGCAAGTTGAGGCCGAAAGAAATGTGCCAAGATCCAGAGAAGCCCAATGTTTGGGTGAACCGGAGCTTTTGGAACTTGCCCCGTTCGACAAGGAGAATTCGGTCCAAACAGCAGATTGGTGGAACTGACGTCGATCTGGGCACCCCTAGATTCAAGGAAAGCGGCGGGAGGAATGTGGGAAGCGGGAAGCGTTCACGGATCGTCTTCCGCCGTACGATTTATTTGCGGACGTATCGTAAAGACAGTTGAGTTGGCGGGAGGTCTCAGTTGACAAACCTTGTATACAGCGGCATGGCGGTGCGGGTGGCTGAGAGTCTAGACTGTTGCAGGTTTCTCCCGAGTGCTAGGAAGATTCATCTTTGCCCGGTCTGGAAGCCGTCTGTCCCTCGTAGGAAACATTCTGGCTGACGCTACGTAAAACGTGGCCGTTCTCTGATGTCTGTCTCTTTGCTCCGGGAGCCTTGTATGAACGTGGACAACTGCCTCTGGCTCGTGTTGCCGGGTAGGGAAAGGTGGGAAACCCCAACTCGGAGCTGGCAGTCCGAGCCGGACTGCCGATGCTATTCTCTAAAAGCGACCAAAGATGGCACTTGCGGTTACCAGGTCAGCTCCGCACAATGCTGCGTAGAAGCCCAATGGTAGAATACGTACCTATGTCTCCTGCGCCCCGCGGTGGGAGCCATCCGACGGAGGGTTGCACTGCATCTGGGAACGAGTAGCCGCGAGTGCACCTCTGCTTCTCATCACACAGATCCCGCTCGGTCGGGCGCCTGCAGAACACTCTCATCACTCTAGCTCATGGAGACATCCGTGTACGTAGTCGTTGTAAAGAGGTGGGCTTGAAGCGTAATGGATGTTCCTGGGTCCTAACCAATGACGAGCGCACGTCTAGCTTATTCCGTCCCTCTCTGCGACTCAACTAAAGTGATGGTTTGAGCAGCCATAGGCTGCATCAATGCGTGCATTGAATACCGTTCGAGTCGAAGCAATGACGTCGGCGATGGCAACCGGTCAGGTAAGCCTGTGAGATGAACAGCAGCCACGTTGCGCAATTCAGCCGCAAAGTTTGGTCAGGAGTTCAGCCTGAGGAGGACTATTTGGCTCTCTCGATACGGATACATTTGTGATGTCCTGGGCCCTCTCCACCTTTCATTGTAGGGCATTGGGGTTGCCGGCAAGTGCTTAACTTTAAGTTCTGGTTGAAAACGGGAGAACTATCAAGTAGCCTTAGCAAATTAGTAGAGTAAGACATTAGCGCAAAGACATAACGACGTGACAACAAGTAGCATGTTCCATCATAGCAACGTTCGCCTCGCGGATGTAATTGTTGAACGGGAAGTCTCGACCAAGAGGTCTTCGTTAACTGTTTGCAGTTACAGTCGAGGTAAGACAGGGCCCCCATCTCAGGTCATTAGCAGTGGCGGTGGTATACAATGTCCGATTGACACCTTAGTTGGCGATGCTGTGTGCGGGTTGGATACCAAGTGAGCTGCCACAGTCTCTTGTACGTAAAAATGTGTGTGACTTGAAGATGTGAACGATAGATCGGCTGGAAGTAGTGGCGATGCATTGAGAGAAGGTCATTGTCTTAGTCCAGGCGGGAAGACTAGACGAGGACAAGTAATCCAGCCGCAAGCTTCGGCCGCTTCTCGATCTAGCATCTCTCAGAGACATTTCGCCCTGGTTGCTCGCCCGTTCACGGATTGTGACCGCTTCCCAGCCCTTCTCTAACCTGGAGCCACATGGCCACGGATGTGTATAAGTGGCTTGCCAGCCAGCCGCAAGGCTAAAGGGCCGTCCCGACCAATACACAGCGGAGGAAGTAACATTGTAGGGGGGCTTCAACTTCGAACAGAATGAGGTTTAACGGCAGTTCGGGTCTATAGATGTTGTGCGTTACCTCTAGCTGTGATTAATTCTCGTGATGCCAAGTGTTGTGATGAGCGGGCGCGGCGATACTCTGGCTTGCTCATTCGAAGCTGAGCGAATGTCTCACCTCTAGTCGCCCATCACCGGAGAATTAGAGCATCTCGTTGAACCGACAAAGTACCTAGGTGAGCGCGTGCACACTGCCACATCTGAAGGTTTTGATCCGTGGCCTCTGGATTGGGCAGTATACTCGAAAGGAGAGGGAGGTTTGCTAGGCGCCGTGACGGAGCAATGTGACGACCCTCTCAGAGGGTTTGGGTCGCTGTACTAAACCGCCGAGGAGGTGACGCAGACGGGCGAATAGCTGATGGACGGCTCGACAGGGAGGGGCACTCGAGCGTATTCCGAAGTCTTAGTCACTGGGGGATTCGGTCGGAGGAGGGCCGAATCCTTCTTCAGCTGAGGAAAGCCAAGTGTCAGCCCCAAAAGGTGCTGCTGTTGCTTGTGCTCTCCTGTGCCACCTTAGGTGTCGTCGCTGACGCGAATTTTGACGTTCCTGGTGCGGTTTTGGTGTTCCGGGCGGCGGCGTCGGTATTGTAAGACCGCCTGAATTGACCGACTCGCTGAGAAGAAATACTGGAGCAGCCGTGTGGTGTTATGGCGTGGTCTGGCGGGGAAGCTTCGGCGTATGACTGGATCGGCGAACGGGTATCGGAAAGGACGAGGCTACCTCATACCGGATCTTGGGGCTTATAGTAGCGATGGCAGGCCATGGGGGATGGGCGAGACGCACGGAGAAGGGGTCGACCGGGGAGAGGGAGGGTCCGAGACGAATTGGATCAGGAGCGACCAGAGAAAGACGAGAAAGCGGTCGAGGAAGTGGAAGACGGGGTGAGTTGCGGAGACCGGCAACGCGAAAACACGACCGGGCTTTGGGAAGCGCGTTGGTGAATCTTGTCCATTGTTGGCTCGACTTTGGACGGTTTGGGGCCCATGGCATCGGGGGTCGTCGAAATGGGTTGTCGAACAGGCCTCTAGTAGGCTCCTCGAGTCTTGACAAGCCCTCGAGTTGTCTGCAGGTTGTGGCGGCAGACGCTGCTGTTTCTCTTGAAGCCAGGATGCGTACGGAGAGACCCCACTAGCTGCTGGGTTCCTAGAAAGATATTCAGGTGGCCATAGTATCGGGACCCTGATAATTTTAAGGTGGTGGAAATAGATGATGCCGGCAGGGGAGGTGGGAGCAATGGGAAATGGAAATATCCGTTAGGAAATAAAATAAGAGGGAGTGAGCAAGCGACAGGACGCGAGACAAGACAAGATGAACGACAACACGAGGCGGGCCAAAAAAAGGGAGGTGCACGCCGTCAGGCCTGACGTTCGGAAATCAAGCGAGCGTCTAGAATGTGGGTTTGATTTCTCCGTTGTTGATACGAAGTTCAAGTAGGTAATATCGAGTACGGAGTACCTAAATACCTTACTATGTAAAAATGGATGGCCTTCTTTCTGTTCGAGACATTGCTCTCATTCTTCACCATGTCTGGGCAAGTACGTCCAAGCTGGAAGGCGCGGTCGCGGTCGAAACGTGCATGGCAGGGCAAGGGGAGGGGAGGTGCAGGCTTCCAAGCTTCCAAGCTTGCAGCGCAGGCGCAGGAGCAGCTGCAGCGCAGGCAAGCAGGTACGGTACGGAGTGAGGTAGGTAGCAGGTACGGATACCTGGGCAAGCGGGCAAGCACATGCTCCGGTCCCAGAAAGTTCCTTCCCCCTTCCACGGGGAGGCAGGGTGACATGAGGAAGGCAGGGCCCAATTCCCCATCCACGCTCCCAAATGACTTTGCCAAATCCCTCACAGTGGAATATTGGCTTGAGTGCTTCTAAGCGGGGCTTTGCTTGTCTGCACGCTTACTAAGATAATATACATTGGGGCACATCTACCTTCAGACCATCACTGAGGTACCGACCTTAGTAAGGTGGCAGGTGGGACACAGATAGAAGGGAGATATTCAGTGGAAGTAAACAAACTACGGCTACCTAGGTACAGTATCTTATGTCATAGATGAGGAATTTATCCAATGTTAGGGCGAATTCCCCCACTACGGGAGACAGCTGCCGAGCCACAGAGAGCATACGCATAAATGCTACTTTCTTTCCAGGTTTCTCTCCAGCTTTCTTGCCTCGGTTTGCGGACCACAAATAATTACATAGTGCTGGATAGCAGGGAGTAGTGTCCAATCTAACACGGCACAACACGACACAACAGACACACACATAGACACACGCATACCTAACATTCGCATACACAAGCACACGCACACACGCACACTCAGAAAAGTAATTAGTGCCGGCCAGAACGCCAAAATCCAAGACAAGCCACAGGCTGGCGGTTTCTGCGACGTCATATCCCAACAGAGGAAAGGCCCGTCAGGAGCCAAGCAGCAAGTGACAAGCGGTGGTCGGAGGGGTGTGTGGCGCCTGTCTAACCCCTTAACCCCTGCCTGTAGCCCGTTTTACACCACGACGTTGGTACGGACTCGCGGAGCGGTAGCTGCAAGTACTTTGCCCATCTTGGGGACTAGGTACGTCTGCGCCTAAGGTAGGTAATCTGGGTCTGGAGTCTGGAGTTTGGCCGCTCACCACCTAACCACCTGTACTCCGTACCATGCCGACGCATCCCACACGCCGAGGGAGCAAGCAATGGGAAGTAATTTCAAGGCGCCAAATCTGTCCGTAAGTACCTTGGGAAAGCACGGTAGGTGCTGGGCAGAAAGTCGTGGGCGGATAATGCAAGTGGCAATGCGAGGGTGGGAATGGGGTCAAGCGGCCAGCCCTGACTTCCGCGAGGCCGCGAGGACCGCGAAATGACCCCTCCCCTATTGAATCCTCAGCGTCTCTCTCCCGCCTCTCTCTTCATGGGGTCTCTTTCCCGCATGTGCATTCTCCTCCACCAAAAATGTACACAGCGTGTGAAGCGTGTGTCGTCTTCCCCACTTGAGCTGGTGCTCTTGCGATTTGCCCGCGCGCTCCGTGCACGCACTGTGGGTCGAACATGGTACAACCAGTGGTCGTAGCTTTTCATCCTCCGCAGTAAAGGGATGCGACCAAAGTGACCCCCCTCGAGCACTCCTTACTCGGGTCGGTAATGTAATTCCTATGTTATCAAGATTGCCTACCAATCTGTACCACATATCTTAAGGTAGAGAAGGGGAAAAAGGGAAGGCGGCGTGACGACTAGTGAATGAACCCCTCAAGGTGTCTACAGAGTAAGGTAGCTGCAGCTGCAACTGATCTGACCTAAGTAGGTAGATTGAGAAGTACCTACTTAGGTATCTTAGGTACCTTGTCCCTGGCATTGACCACTACCATGGCCATGTCGACTGAATGAGGGAATGACAGACGGAAGAGAAGGATCTAGAGTCGGCAATTCGAAGCACAGGATAGAAGCAAGTCTGTGAAGCAATCCAAAAACCAACTGCCTGGTTCTCATTGCCTCCAATAGCCGTTGCTGCGTCATGATATGGCTTTGGCGAGGAAGGAAGGTGCAAGATATGATGCGGTGCTTTCCTTCCCTTCCTGTCCTCGACTAAGGCAGTTCTCATGTCTGAGGTGATACGCTCTCCAACCTAAGGTAAGGTACCTGGGCACTGCAGTACCTTGGCCTACCTGAGGAGGTATCGAAGTATTCAACTTCCAATGTTTTTGATCTCTTGACCTTTAGGTATTTCAACAGACAGGCAATTCTATTCTGCCTCGCAGCAAGTTGGATGTGACCGGTCCGACTTGGTACTGCTCACTGGGTATGCAACCATATTCCTACTCGGAAACTATGGTTGGACCGGCAATCATTGTTCGTCTAGTTACTCCGGCGAGTTGGCTATTGTTGGTGATGCTGATGTGATGGGATGTTCAACTTGTCAAGTGCTGCTGCCCTGCCACGCTTTACTTAATGTTCCCCTCCTCTTAAAGTGCGCCGGGGCCACACCAGACGAGACCACTAAGCCAAACCAGCAATCAGATGGAACTGTCGCAGGAATTGTGCCGCCAAACCTCCACAGACAGGCACAGTGACCACACCTACTACACCAGAACTACCCGCCGCACACCACGCACCGTGCCTCGCCGAACCTCAGCATCACTTCACTTTGCATTGTCCAACTCTCCTCCTCGGTGAAATCATTAAACGCTGAATTGGATCTTGCAGAGTCTGGGAGGAAGAACCGGGACTGCAACCGCGACTGAAGTGGAACCAGCAGGACCGGGACTGAGACTGACTCTGATGCAGTCCTCAGTGAACTGCGGCCTCACTCACTCATACCTTACCTTGCTCTTACTCACTGCCCGCTCCCTGATTCTGAAGAAGTACCTCTGCTTCTTGCTCAGCTTACTTTATTTCTACAAGTCGAAGCGCTCCTCTCATTGCACAGTGTGTGCGATTCTCAAATCGCTGCGGCACGCATCTGCGGATACACGCGCACACACACACTCTGGCTTCCTCTCCCCTCGCTGTATTCGCAGACGAGTGAGTCCTCGACACCACCACGCTTTCACTCGACTGGCTCTCGATTCATAAGGTACGGAAACATGGACCTGTCCCTACCTTACCTCTACCTGACCTCGCCTTACCTTGCCTTGCCTTACCTTACTTTTCCGATATTGGCCTTGCCGCTTCAGGAACCTCATCTCACCCTGCTCTCCTCAATCATCGCCCAGCCAGAGGCAAGGTACCTTCTCACTTACCTAAGAAAAGTACCCCCCAAACACACCCAGTGCCGCACTCTGATTTTCGCGTAAAGAGTACTTGCACCACTCGCTGCTAAGGTACCCTCTCCCCACCCCCGGTACCTTCCCTGGATTGAGGTACCTTCCCTTCCTTGCACCCCCAAACGAAACGCTCCCCTTCACACTTTCCTTCGCTCTTGCTCTTCCGGGACATCATTCACTTCTCTCACTCCTCTGAGAATTGTCCTTCTTGTCTCTATCCTCCTTTACCTCACTGTCTCCTGTCTGTTGCTGGTTATTTTGCTCCTTTGTTGCTTACCAGATTCACAGACCTTCAACATCACAATTCCTCGCAGAATCCCGTGGCAGCAACTACACGCAGTGCGCACCACCCCCTTAGACCCTTCCTCCCCCCAGCGTTATTTCGCGGTCCACCGCCCGAGGGCCCCCCGAGTCCTGTCGCTTTTGGGCCAACGTCCCCGATCTAAACTCCACACCCTTTCCTTTCGCCTCCTGCCGTCGACGACATTCTCTCTCTTCCCCCCAAGAGCACCACCTCCACGACACGACCACACGCAGAGAGGAGTGTGCTCTCTACCTCAGCAATCCCTCCTTGCACCGACTACACCAGACCGAGTCTGCGAAACTTCATGAATACTTTCGGCTCGTTCGCGTTCCTCTAGCAGCCCTTTACTTGCCTTAGCAGCGGCTATCACAAAAACCCCGACCCTCTTTCCCTCCCAAATTCCCTCTCCGTCTGCGCCAAAGACTCAATTTTGAGAGAAAAAAGAAGGAGACTCGACCACTCTGAACAGCGCTCGCCTCCCACTCGACCGCGCCCAATTCAGCCCTTATACTACCCTTTCGATACTCTTGATACCCTCTGCATACTCGACTCTGCTCTACCCGCGACGAATAGGCTCCTGCTGCCAGATCTTCAACGATCTCCCTCTCTCGTCGCCCTGCGCTCGCGCCCGACTCATTCCGCTCGTCCTCGTCACGGAAGCTGAGCCAGGACTCGCTCCATGGAAAGTCGAGCTGCCACAACTGAATCCAAGCATACATATCCAACGTCTCCTTGGATCCAAGCCCCCACGATATCATCGTCTACTTCGGGTTCCTACTTCGGCGACGCTTCCTCTCGCGTTCCGGCCCAGCTAGACTTCTGGCCCTTGCTCTTTCCGCAACAAGCCTCAGTCTACCAAGCGCAGTTGCTACACTACACCAATCTCGTCTCACCGGGACGAGGAGGCGGCTTGCACCAACCTCAAGCGCTTCCTCAGGCGACGGTGGCTACCCCTCAGATCCAGGCGGCCCCTCGGTCCAGATCAACCTCCAAGGTCTCAAACAAGGAAATCTCCGCAACCAAGGGTTCCCAAGGAGGCCATGGGAATAGAGCCGTGCAGACTAAAGACAAAGGCGATCGCGCTGTCATAACAGGCAAGGACGCTCCGTCCAAGATGCAGCAGTCATCGCAGCAACAACCGGAGCTTTCACATCCACTCCCTGCACGCCCTGCAGCCAGGGCCGGCAATGGACAGTCTCATTCCAACTCCATGCCCTCGACTCCCCAACAACATGCTAGAAACTTCTCGTTCGAGTCGCGGGAACCTTCGCCAACCGCCACAAACAATCACTCTCCTCGCTCTGCCTACTCAGAGACCAACAGCAACCTTCCCTCATTACGACCCCTCCCTCCCCGGCTTGGCGGCTGCAAATATGAGACTTCTCAGATCAATTCGAAGAGGCGTATGCCCTACAGCATAGGAAGCGACAAGCTGGATAAGACCAGCCTCGACAAGATCAAGAGCAAGCTGTCGGAAGATGTAGAGACGAAGCTGACCACAGATATGCGGGAGTTGTACGACAGGTTACGACCGACTGACAAAGTTGAAGAAAACCGTCAAAAGCTCGTCGTCAAGCTGGAGAAGATGTTTAACGAGGAATGGCCTGGAAATGACATTCGCGTGCATCTCTTTGGCTCCTCAGGCAACTTACTTTGCTCGGACGACGCTGATGGTTCGTGGGCTCTCTTAACACTGGGCTGGCGCTTGGGGATGCAGTGCTAACTGTCTCCATAGTTGATATCTGCATTACAACGCCTTGGAAGGACTTGGAGTATGTCTGCACGATTGCAGCATTGCTTGCGAAGAGTACGTAAACCATTTCTTGCACAGGAATCTAACAACAAGACTTCTGACATGAACTACTACAGAGGGCATGGAAAAGGTCGTCTGCATCTCAGGCGCCAAAGTTCCCATCGTCAAGATCTGGGACCCCGAGCTCGGCCTCGCTTGCGACATGAATGTGAACAATACTCTGGCGTTGGAGAACACGAGAATGGTCCGAACATACGTCGAGATCGATCCTCGAGTGCGGCCCTTGGCCATGGTTATCAAGTACTGGACACGGCAGAGGATTGTAAACGATGCTGGTATGGGTTAAATACCCCCTTGACTCTTCGCACATTTTACTGATCGGAACAGCGTTTGGAGGTACTCTCAGTTCTTACACGTGGATCTGCCTCATTATTGGATTTCTCCAGCTTCGCGACCCGCCAGTGCTTCCCTCCCTTCACCAGCGCCAGCATCAGCGGCTCCCTAAGAATGGCGGGCCCGAGAGCGCATTCGCTGATGACTTGGAAAAACTGAGCGGATTCGGCGCGAAGAATGAGGCGTCTTTGGGTGAGCTCTTGTTCCAGTTCTTCCGCTTCTACGCACACGAGTTCGACTACGATAAGTACGTTATATCGATTCGTCTTGGACGGAAGGCAACGCGAATGGAAAAGGGATGGCACATTGGCATAAATAACCATTTGTGTGTGGAGGAGCCATTCAACACCGCTCGCAACCTGGGCAACACTGCGGATGAGTACTCGTTCCGTGGACTTCATCTGGAGTTACGACGAGCGTTTGACCTCATCTCAGAAGGGAAACTGGGTGAATGCTGCGAACAATACGTATACCCCAAAGAAGAGACACCGGTGTTCCAGCGCCCTCCAAATACTTCGAGGCCGGTCATGATCCGCAGCTCTTCTCAGCAGCACTCCGGTAGAGGCCGTGGAAACTTCCGTGGAGGTCGACACTCGAACAACTTCCAGCGGAATGCAAACTCGAACAGGAGAGCTTCGTCCAGCGTCGCTTACGACACCAACACCATGTACATGCCCCCAGTGGCTATGACTCCCCAGGATCTTGCGTGGTACGCGCAACAGGCACAGTCCCACCAGCAATATCCCGCGCTTGTAGGTGCAGCCATGGCCGCCCAGGTTCAGCAAGAAAATAACATTCGGTTCCAGCTCTATACTCAATCCCAGGTTTATCAGCAAGTCCAGGCTCAGATGGCTGCCCAAATGCACGCTGCTCAGAGGATGCAGGGGTCCTCTTCAGCTACGCAGCAGGGTCCAGAACGGTCCAGGACCAACTCCTTTGACAATCCGCCCCTGAGTGCCCCCATCGCTGGCCCTCAAGATTGGTACAGCATGTACGGAGTACCCATGGCGGCGTATTACGGCCAGTCCAGCTTCGCCTATCCCTCTTCGCCGGCGACAGTGGCGACTAGCACGCCAGAATATCGAAGAGGCCTTCAAAGATCGTCAGCAACAACAGAGTCGGGCGCCTCGACTTCCGGAAGCTCACTAAGGTCGCAGTCACAGCCTGCCTCCCGCTCTGCTCCTACAGCACAGCACAATCAGGCTTATACAGGAAACAGCGCGTCGGTTAATACCAATTTAAATCCCACTCGGCAAGTGAACGGAATCCCGGTCTCGAACGGCGTTCCAAGCGACGTCGAGTACGACGAAGCCTCCCAGGCCCCAGCGAGCGATTCGCCTGCCTCTGACGAAGGAGCTTATTTGGGTTACTACGTTTCAGATGCCTCCAGTCCGGCGCACTCCCAAGTAGCGCCCAACGCCATAGCCTTTGCGGACACGACCCAGCCAGCCCAGGGACGGCGTAGGTTGTCAACCGAGGTTCCGCAGACTATCCTGGACCGCAGAATGCGAAGAACATCTCGTTCACCGTCTCCCCTTGGCCATGCCCGGGCGTTCTCTAGCGGAGGTAGCTCGGTAGCATCCGCTCCGGTGGTTGCGTCTGGCAGTACGAACGGTCCTCGAGCAGCCTCGCGGCCTTTGATAGTCAACGGCACTGGATCATCTCTTCGCACGAGTTCGACGCCATCGCAACGTCACAATCCTGCCGTGGTTTCAACGGAATCAAACCCAACTGACGATCAAGGCCGCTCGTCTCAGGAAAACACGCTGCAAGTTCAAGGTCTCGGCATCACCGGATACACCTCAGATCAGTTGGATGGCCAGGCTTTTCCAAGGTCTGAATCAGCTCAGATTCCCGTGTCTGAGCGGACTCCGGTGATTGTTAACGGTACTACCACGCCATCGTCGACCACCAATGCGACTGCCTCGGCTTCACCAGCTTCTGTTTCTGCACCCCAGCAGCCTGCGTCCCAGGCGATCGACGACGCTTCATTCCGTGACAGGATTGCACTCATGTCGATGAATCAGTATGCTTGGTCACCGCAAGCTCAAGTGCAATCGCAACCATATCCAGACGTCGCAAATGGCATGCAGCCATCCCTTCGCCAGAGAGCGCTATCGAGACAGCAAAGTGGAGTAATAGCGCCACTTGATCTCGCAACTCGAGAAAATAGGATGAATGGCCACCAGTTGAGCATTGACGCACAGCACCTGTCGCCAATCAACGAGACCAGATCTCCTTCACCGACAGTTGTGAGAAAGAATGACTTTGCATCAAGAGTTGATCAGCTTCCGCCAGCTTCCCAAAGCTCAGCACCCAAGGCTCACGCCGAGCCTTCTGGCTCAGGACACCGACCGAACGACACCAAGGGCTCGGCTGGAAAGGAATCCAAGCAAGGGCATGCATCTACTCATTCGCCGAAGCGATCCTCGACGGCCAACCAGCGCTCATCCCAAGCGACAGCACAGGCTCAGGCGCAGTCACACAGCTCCGGTCAGGCTCAGGTCCATTCTCCAAGGGTTAATGGCGTTCGAGAGAATGGCCATACACGCAGTGCCAAAAGCGAAAGCCACGGCCCTGAGAGCTCATGGCAGAAGGCCACAAAGGGCCGCAAAAAGGGTGCTGACACGAAGAATCACGGCGGATCTGCCTCTAGCGAGCAGCCACCCAAGCACGACGCAGACCGGAAGGGCGGCTAAGGGCATGAGAAACACGTCGCAATTGCACACGACTGCGGTTATCACTGCACGGCAGAAAGCTACTCGTGCTTTCTTGGATAGGGCACAGGCGAGACGAGTGGCCTCTGCAGAAGCGGATGGGCTACCCTATTGCAAACTTTGGCAACGCACAAGTATTGGACACTCTGCTTCTGGATTAGAGCAATGAGTTTGGTCATTAGTCGTAGCAGGCATTCTGCAATGCCCTCGCGGCCTGGAGGTGGTGAGCGGGGCCTCGGGAATCGAGTTAGTACGGCGACGAACACCGTTCACCAGGTAGACTTATAGTGGTCAAGTCCTGTTCGATGGTGGCCACCACAACTGGTCAAAGCAAACAAACATCAGATCAGCAAATGGGCATGAGGATCTGCAGACAGCAACACGTTGAAGAATTGCACGGGGAGGAATGCCAGTTCAGCAAGACGGTATTGGCTCAAACATGGAAATTGGAGAGAGCATTGCTATGCCTCAATCGTCTTTTTGTTCGTTCCCCCCTATCGAGGCTCTCCAAAGGGGGAACACTGTTGCGTTATATTGGGCGGCAGGGTTTATTATTTGTCTCATTGCATCTGCAGCAACGGTCTTCGAAATGGGTCACGGTTAGGCATGCGTCATCAAGTTTCCTTTTGTCAACAAAGTCATACCATGGGGGATAGGGTACATGGAGAGGAAGCAAGACGGTGTGTGGATGATAACGGAACAAGGGCTGTATTTAGGACGGCTTCGATTGTCATGAAATACCCGGCAGGGAATGGTTGGGCATCTGTCTCTGAAGAGAGATGACAGAGGAAGCCAGCATGACCGCATCAAAGGAAAGGAGTGGAAAAAAGACATCAATGATCAGTGTCAATGTAAGCAGATAGACGGGAAGCGTTTAAAAAAAAGGCCATTATTTCATAGCACTTTGCAGGAGTACGTGCGGATGACGTTCCTTGATGTGAAGATCAGGCCGCCAGTCAGTCAGTCAGTCTCAGGGATGATTGCAAGTGATGAACTTTGTCTGACTCTGTACAGCCATTTTCAGATGCCATTTGAAGCCATCGCCATTTGAGGTGTTGTCAGATAAGTTGTGCAACCCAGGATAAGGGTCTCGGGAAGCGACGCAAGATTACGTCATCGGGATGCAGTGGTTTGAACCCCGCAATCAGCCTTATTTCAGGTGGCCGGTGCTCTCCAAAGAGTCCCAGGGCAATGACAATGCCACCGCGGCCCCTGCTAAGCAGGCAAACCGCAAAAGGCAAAATTCCCAACGTGGCCTGGCTGGCCGGCTGGCCCCCAAAACGTCCTCGTATTTTGCCCCCTCCTAAGGTATCCCTTGTTCCCAAGGATGCAGCTGCTTATTTCCCTCGCCCAGGCAGAAGCCATCCATCTGTGGACCCATGAAACGCAGTTTGAAGACCCTCCCGTTTCGCTGCCATTTTGATTGTTTCCGAGAACCGGAAAGCAGTCCGTCCCGTGTCTGTCTCCCAAGTATACGGATACTTTACTAGGTACACTGAGCGACAACAATATCACCATTAGACTGCGAGTTCCTTTGATTCTGTCATCCCCCTCACCAAAGGTCGCTGGATGTTTGGGAAATGAGTGATCCCTGCGTTTTCGCGTATCCTTGGTTCGGACCGCCGTCCCCCTGCCGCCGCCACATCGCATCGCATCTGGGTTGCAGCAGCTTGGGATTGAGTGATGGTTCGCCAACGCAGCCGGAGCGATGTTGCCTCGCCCACGTCTCCCAAGATTAGGCGGTTGAGCAATGCGCTACGCAAGATATCGAGCATCAGCTCGGCAAAGGACGATGGTAGTAGGTCTAGCAGTACGGTGAGTTTTTGGAAATCTCCACAAACCCCTCGGGGGGGGAAAGTTCCCACACTACTGCACGTTCACTTTCTCCTCCTTCTCCTTTCTTTCTCAACCACTGAACCCACCGGTTCACTGCACCGCTCCCTCTGTGACGTTTTGCAATGGCGATGAGACGCTCGAGCTGTCGGACGCCGCTTACACTACATGAACAGAGACTTGGCGATTTTGAGTTTGGCGGCGGGGATCCGATTGACCGGGGACCTGTTTCGTCCCGTGGGTCCAGCTCCGCCGGCGGGGGCTACGGCAGCGGCACCGTGAATGAGTCGGACGTCCAACTTCGTCAGATTCAACAGTTGACGCAACGCGTCGGCTCGACGCTCGCGAGCAAGGACGCCGATGCCGCGTACAAGGAATACGCCAAAGTCAAGGATCATGTAGCCTTGTGTCGGGCCCTGTTGCGCAAGTCCACACCCGCGACCGGGCCGCCGGGGCAGGCGACCGGAGCGGCAACGGCGGCGTGGGCGGAGGGAGGTCGGGGACCGTCACGGGAGTCGTCGCTTGAGGTGCCGCAGAGCCCTGCGTCGATATTGACTCGGTCTTCGTTCAGCGGGAGGAGTCTCTCGGAAGTGACGACCGGCCAGAGCGCAGGTTCACGTCCGATGCGTGAGATTTGCCTGTCTGCCGTCCGCGACTGGAAGGGGTGCATCGGGTCGCTGGTGGAAGCGCTCGAGCTCTCGCTGTCAGAGACATATCGAAGTTACGAGCCCGATGCCACGCCGAGCATGGTGAAGTCGCTCTTCCAGGATAGAGTCTTCCGCGCCGCCGCGATCCAGCAGATGAGGAGGGCGAGCATCATCAAGACGTTCTCACCCAGTCCGGACTTTTTTCCGCTCTACGACATACGCTTCAGGAACCATGATCGGGTGAAGCAGGATCTCGTCGAGGTGACGCGGGTTCTGCAACTGGGCGAATCGGGCGTCACGGACGAGAGGCCGGTGAAGGAGCTCGCCGTCGCGCCGCGCGGGGACGCCGTTCTCGAGTTTGCGAATATTGGCGCCGAAAACGGGGCGGAAGCGGAAGCGGAAGCGCTGCCCGTGCTGCGGTACCGCGTCTCGTCGTTTTTGCTGGCCGAGACGTCGCCCGTCTTTGAGAGGATGTTCACCGAGCACGCGCACATTGAGGTCCACGACGACGAGGACCTGACGGACCAGCTCGCGCCGCCGCCGACGGCGTATATCTGCCCCGACGGCACCGAAGCGAAGCTCTACCGCATGCCGCAGCGCGAAGGCGACCGCGAGCAGGCGCTCACGATCCTCCTGCACGCGGCGCACATGCACAACGATAAAGTGCCGCGCGAGGTGACTTTCGAGCAGCTGGTCGCCATCGCGGAGGTGTGCCTGCGGTACCGGTGCACGTCGCCGCTGGAGCTGTTTGTCGAGCACCGCTGGCTGCCGCAGTGGATTCACCGGGGCAGCGAGGCGATGCCGCGGGGTTGGTTGCTGATTAGCTATGCTTTTGGGTTCCGGCAGCTGTTCACGCGCATGTCCAAGACGGTGATTTTGAATCTTGTGGACGAGGACGAGTTGGAGGGGATGCACGTGGCGTGGCCGAGGAGGATTAGGGAGAAGATTTGGGGGGTGAGGGGGGCGAAGATGGCGCAGGTTGAGGAGTGTTGCGTGAGTACGATTCGGGAGTATCTGAGGCCGCCTTGTCGTGCTGTTCCGCCACCGGGCTCGGATTCGTCTTCCGTTGAGGTAGCGTCCACGCCCGCGACGAATACGTCTGCCAACCCGGCCTTGATGTTCACCAGCACGCCCAGGTGTCCCAAGGGAAGTCACAGCTGCGACGCGACGAATCTAGGCTGGCTGATGCTCGTTTACGGCGAGCTGGAGCTTCTGCCCACCATCATGAACTCGTCGGTTCTCGGACACCTGGCAGCTGGCTCCCAGCAGCAGCAATACTCGCCACCTCGTCGAAGTCTGGCACAGCTCGTCGATCTGTTGCGGACCATTGCCAGTCCGCCGCTGGCGGTTCACAGGGGCGGGGTATGCGATCCCGCGCCGGCGTTTCGCGCGGCGATTAATGATATTTACAATAGCGTGTCTGGATTGACGTTGCATGATGTCAGTGGACGGGCTCACGGGTGGGGGCTATCGCAGCACCGGTCTACGCAGCCGCAGGCTGTTTTACATAGGGGGTTGAGGAGTTTTTCCGACGGGAAGAAGGTTGATCTGCAGCTTGAGCAGCAGGGAATCCAGGAGCTGCTGGAACAGGAACGGGGGCAAAAGCAGGACCAGGAACAGGGCAAGGTCCTCGAGAGGTCTGACGCGGTACGGTTGTTGATTTTGGAGAGGTGCGTGGAGAGTGTGGAGGACCTGCGCGCAGCGGCGATGGTGGATCGGAGATTTTACGAGACGTTTCGGGAGAACGAGGGGGTCTTGATGGGGCGGTTCGTCGGGGACGCGAGGTTGAGGACGTTGATGAAGTTGACTTCTATGGATGTCGTCGCGGCGGGGGAGAATAAGGTGCCCAAGGGGGATGCTGACGCTATGAAGGCGGGGGCGGAGGCCGTTCAACATGTTGTCTCTGACGATGGTTTGGATGGCCGGCTGGTTCGAACGCAGGATGAGACTGTTACGGATGTATTGTTGGCGGTTCCTTCGTCGCCTGGACCTGGGCGTGGGGGAGGCGGCGGCGGCGGCGGCGACGTTTCTGCGTTTGATGAGAGCTCAGAGGACGAGGGCGAGGTGTTGAGCGAGGATGAGGCGAGGCGGATATTGTGGCCGCCTGAGGTGATGGTCTCGCCTGCCCAGGAGACGTCGTCTTCTTCGCCAAGGCGGCTGCAGTTAGAGCCTTTAGAGCCCGGGTCCGGGTCTGATATAATGACGGAGAAAGGGGTGATGAGGGAAAAGTTCCGGACTAGTGACGCCGCGTTTGTGGAGGAGAAGATGTTGTTGGAGGGAGAGGACAAGCATCTGAGGGACGAGCGGGATAGGAGGATTGGTCTTTTGCCAGGGGATGGGTGAGTGGCTTTCCATCGTGGGTACTGGGTTTGAAGCAGGGATACTGGTATGTGCATTAAGCGTGGAGTTTCTTCATCTGATTACGGTAATATTTCAGTCTCATCCTGGGAAAATCATCTTAGCAAATGGAATTGCAGAGATAGGAAGTGGCTTAGGACGAAGCTTACGAGAGGTAGAAAAAGGCAGCTCATACGGATAGAATCCCCCTTTTTCCACCAAGATGCCTTTCTAGTCGGGATAGTAGACGATCGTCTGCCCGCCGGTTCCAGGATGGTGATAGGTTCTCTCGAGACAAAGTTGGAATTCCCGCAACTGTTCCTCACTTTCTGACTGTGGTATTTTCCAGATGGGAGGTTGCGTCGCCTGACCAGCTGTTATTCCGTTTACAATAAGGTTGACCATGGAAGGCCTAGAAGCTCAGATGGATGGTACCCCTCAATTCTTGGTGCCATTTACTCCCCTTACCCTTTTTCAAAGTCTTTGTGTTGTACCGCACTGGCAAAAGTATTTCTGGCTTTGTTTCTTCGGACTTCGTGTTGTTTTCACATTCTCACGACATATCAGGGGCCATCGAATTTCACAATGATGTCTCCGAAGGCAAAAATTTCGCGGACGGCGAGCGCGCCCCGCTGCGCAAGACAACCTAACCTCTCAGACAGCCCCGCTTTCTCGAAGATCGTGGCGGACATAGCTCAGTTGGGAGAGCGTCAGACTGAAGTCAACTTCAATCACTTAATCTGAAGGTCGTGTGTTCAATCCACACTGGCCGCATCTTCTATTTTGTCCTCGTTAGGACTGCGTTCTTTTTGACCCTTTTACCACGGGTACTCGCTTCTGAAGTGATTTTGATCGTCACGCATGGTCTCAATGTGATTGAAGTCTACCTGAGCGAACAGCACCACCAGACTTTTTTTGCTTGGACAAACACTTGAGTCGAAGCCCTAATAGTCTCGATGACACGCCAATTGATCCAGCACAGATGATGGTGTTTGGTAATCATAAATAACATTCATAAGGTATCTTTTCCTATATCTAGGTTACTTCAAGCTGCTCTGCCATCTCATCAATCACAAGCTTATGAGCAATGCTCGTGGCTCTTTTCCCATCCGCGATCCCCCTTCTTCCTCAAACCTCAACGAAGAGAAGTCAGGCTCAGGCGTGCGGCCAGTTCCTGTTGAGAACGACACAGCTCCCGTTCGCCGACGACGCGATATCCTTATCCGTCAAGAAGACGCAGTACTTTGCCACAGCAGCCGGGTCCAGCCCCGTTTCGCCGCGCTTGTACTCGGGCATGCCCGCCGTGACCTTGGCCATGCCGGCCTGGTTAACACCCTCGGCGAAGGCGTCCATGATGTTGGTGGTGTCCATGCCGCCGAGCAGCAGTGCGACCGAGTAGATGCCCTTGTCGCCGTAGAAGCCCGCCGTGTTCTTGGTGACGGCCATGACGCCGTGCTTGGACGCCGTGTAGGCGATGCCGGAAGCGAGGCCGCGGTAGCTGGCGTTGGAGCCGATATTGACAATCAGGCCCGCGGGCCCGCCGCTGCCGCTGGCGCCGCCCTGGGCGAGGAACTGGTTGACGGCGTACTTTGTCGTCAGGAAGGGACCCGTGAGGTTGATGGCGAGGACGCGGTCCCAGGTCTCCTTTGTGCAGTCGCCGGCGGGGTCGAACTTGTCCATGACGCCGGCGTTGTTGACGACGACGTCGAGGCGGCCGAAGCGTTCTACGGTGCCCTTGATGAGGGACTGGACGGAGTCTTCGGAGGTGACGTCGACGACGATGCCGTGGAGCTTGCCGGCGTAGGTGTCGCGGTATTCCGAGGTGACGGCGGCGACGCGGTCCTCGTTGATGTCGGAGATCACGACGTTGGCGCCGGCGACGAGGTAGGCTTCGGCGATGGCTTTGCCTAGGCCGCCGCCGGAGCCGGTGACGATTACGGTCGTGCCGGGCAGGCGGGTCGCCATTGTGTGTGAGATGTGTGTGATTGTGTGACGGGTGTCTGTGTGAGAGGAGGGGCTTGGCCCGAGTGCGGATAGATTGCGGGATGAGACCTTGAAGGTTTGGTTCTGCTGGTTTGACTTTGGCAAAAGTTTTAAGCTTAGATAAGATTGATAAAGTGGTGAGGTCGATTGCGTGATTGAGTCGTGAGTCGTGAGTGAGTTGTGAGTGAGAGTGAGAGTGAGTGAGGATGTCTTAGAGGCTCTTGATTTCTAATGAGTGAGAGCTCCTCCACGTGCGTCATTGAAGGTCGCCGCCGTGGGCCATTTATGTATGTAGAGCTCTGCATCGTCAGACGGGAAGGAGGGGCAGTTGCGGGGCGATCCTTGGTGGGGGAAAGTAGAAAACAGACGTCTCGATTGGGCACTGACCTTGGCGCCGTTGACGTGCCCGTGGATCGCTCCAGGGCGCTTTCTCTTCTTACCCCTGGGACTTTGAGGTGTGCCATCGTATTCGGTTTGGGACCGTACATCTATTCGTAAGACTGCATAAGAATTTAGCTTGTCTTGTTTTTCTTGTCATATTCTCTTGCTTATGGTTGGACTACCTACCCCATCTCATAGAAGCTTCCCTGCGAAATCTTCATGGGAATCCCCCCCGCTTCCCGGTTCGCTTCCACCCCACTACTTATGGTTCAGAAGGTCCGGGTATCTGGCCTGGGATCATCCCGTGCGGCACGGTTCACTGACCCTGACTTGCTGCATATGTCGCTGTGCTTATCATGAGGATGGATTCTTCATTGCCATGTGCTTTTAGGGGACTTTTGGTAGAATCCACGCTCGATGCAGGGTAGGTCACAGTCGACAATGCCCCTCTTGAGCTAAGTATCAATGTCTAAGGAACCTCATTGTCTTATCGTCTACTCTAGGTAGACAATTTCCTAAGCGATGCTCAATGCTGGTCATGGATGACGGCCTTTGGCTGCAGATCACAGCTCTGCGCTGGAGCCATGAGGTTGTAGCGCATTTGAATCATGAGTGCACGATGGTTGCAAGTCGATGCGAATACGGAGGATTGCCTCTGTTCACATCTCGTATTCGGGTTTCCCATCACAGATTCGCGGTGTATCTGCAACTACACGAGCCCGTCACTTTGTTGATTTGTCGTTCTGGCTCTTTGCCTGCTTGATGGGACGAACGCACCCTTTGCGAGCCTTGGTGGTTGATGATTGGGTGTGTTGATCGCGTTGGTGCCGATCCGGGGCCAATGCAGGTAGTCACCTTGGTCAGTGACCAGGTCTTTATTATGGATGGACAGTATGTATGACTGTCTGGGTGATCATGTGAGGAGATGCCAACTTGATACCATAGTTTGGAGCACCACTTCCACAGAGTCCATACCATACTTCATCCGGCAGAGAGATCAGAGTCAGTTCGATTTTTGAGGTTGGCCGTCAGATATGCAAGCAGAAAACGTCATACACACCCGTCCGTATCGTAATGAGAAATGCAAAATGACTTCTACTTTTTGTGCTAGAGATGGTGTGACAAGAGGCAAGGCATTCATCTCATTTTTCTAAAGTACTTACACCCTCGTCACTGTTGGTATAGACGCATCCTTTTTCTTTTTCTTCTTCTTGTCCGTAATCCCCTCATCACCACAAATATCCTCCCATTGATCGAGTGCCGCCCAAGACGAAGGAGACTGCGAGGACCTACCGAACTCAGGAATCACCTTGAAAAGACACTTACCAAAGAACCCCTTCACCTTCCCAGCCACGCTTTTTGGCTCCTTCTCAGCCGGTAAATTGAGGACACTGGTGTTCTGCCAAGGGCTCGTCGATCGGGTTTGGTCCAAACAGTGCGACAGCGAGCGAGTGCCCAGACTGCTCTCTGATCGCTGGTGGCAGGGCATATCCAACCCCTTTGTGATATCTAATGAGTCCCAGTAACACACCGGGCACTGGTTGATTCTTGGCTTCTTGTCGAGGTACACCCTTCCTTGGTCTGGACAGTATGCCTTTGCGTGTCCGAAGGTTTCGGGCAGTGTCCACGTTCTCTCGTGGCATATGGTGGGGATCTCTTCTTTGGAGATGATGCCGTAGCAGGTTCTGCACTGGTCGACGATTTGTTTGATGCCGCACATGGTTTCTGTTTAGCTGGGGTTGTTATGATAACAAGTGGTGTAGTGCACGTTATCACGCTGCGGGTTGGTTTTAATGGTTTGAGATGTAGAGTGATATCTCAGTGAGCAAGAAAAAAGGCATTATATAGACCAAAGGATGCGTACCTAAGACAAGACCATTGTTGCTGAATCACTTCCATTGTTTAGTTACCACATGTTATGAATGTTCGACTGATCTACCCATGTTCCTTTGGTTGAAAGGCCTTTGATCATCAAAGCCGCTCATCTGGACAATGCAGGCAAAGACAATGGAGTGCAAGAATTCGATCCTGCATACCGGCAAAGAAGCGGTCCTTTCCAACAATTTGTGGCTACATGCAATCCAATAGATTCCTGTTCCCCCAATCGAAGCTATCGGCGGAGTGGATGAGCAGTCTGAGATTGACCACATCCGGTAACTTCAGCTTGCCAATTGCCGGTGGCTTATCTTCTTTCAATAAGAATTGAGCTCCATCAGTCGCGAGTATCGCGGTATTTGGGACGATATCATACTAAGTCCTTTCGTCCCGAATGAATGATACCGTCCTCGGTGAGTAGCGGGTAAAGGCATACGTGACTGGGAAAAACGGACCAGACGATGAGTAGTTTTCGTGGGCAGCGAATGGACAAATAGTTTTACTATTCTCAGTCCTGAGTATGCGCTTTTACTTATCCGTCACATCGATCACCAATGTCCTGAATTGAATCTATCGCTGATTGTGCCAGGGCAGACCTGAAATTTCAGGCGGGTGGCGCGGAATCCTCGGGCACCGCTGCCTCGTAGACACTGAGGCACCAAAAAACGTCAAGATTTTATCAACGCGCGCTACGGGTTTTAACTTGGTATCTAGAAACCACGTGCGCATCAGGGGGGGAGAAGTAATTAAACAAAAATGCATCGCAATCGAAACTTCTCATGAAACAAGAAGCCCTTCATTGCTCTGTAGCATTTGGTGGCCAAAATGTCGTCTGCCATCGGGATGGAGGCGGTCGTCGCGGTTAGTCCATCCCGCAATCAGCCATTTTGAGAACCTTCAGAAGCTCTCCATCACAGGACTTCACTAACAGAAACTTGCAGGCCGCAGCGGGAGCCACATTGAGTGTAGACTTTCTCATTCATCCCATGGACACGCTCATCACGCGGATGCAATCGCCAATGTACACAACGCAGTACAAATCCGTCAACGGCGCCGTCAGCCGGACGCTCTTCCTCGGGCTGTACCAGGGGTTCGGCCCCACCATCATCACCAGCATACCGTCGTCGGCGGCCTTCTTCACGATTTACGAGGGGCTCAAGGGTTACTCGCTGCGCGCCAAAGAGGAGGGCCGTTTTGCTGGCGTGCCGTTGCCTGTCTTGTACGGGGCGAGCGGCGCGGCGGCGAGTCTTGTTAGCTGTGCTATTACGAATCCTGCAGAGGTGTTGAAGCAGAATGCGCAGGTGTATCGGAGAGGTTCTCCTCAGTTAATGGGAGGGGGCAGCGGTACGTCTCCGACGATGAACACGTTGAGGCGTTTCGCGAAGCAGCCGACCAAGTTGTGGGCTGGGTATACGGCACTTGTGGCAAGCGATTTGCCCAATACCACGTTGACGTTTTGTCTTTACGAGACTCTCAAGGAACGCTTCCTCGGAGGGGAGGGGAAGGCTCAGGACAGGAGTGCGTCGCAGCAGGTTCTCGCGAGTGGGCTGTGCGCTGCTGCTGCCGGCAGCGCGTCGTCGAGTTTGTTTGTGCCTATCGATGTCGTCAAGACGAGGATGAGGCTCGCGGCTGGCGGAGACGTGACTGGCGAGAACGGTTCGTCAAAGATGTCGAGCAGTTCTCCTCGTGCAAAGATTGGTCCGATTGCGGTGGCCAGGGGGATTGTCCTGAAAGAAGGTGTTCGAGGGTTGTTTAGAGGGGCCACGGTAACGGTTTTGGCGGCGGGTTTTGGGGGTGGGTTGTATATTGGCTGTTACGAGGCCATCAAGATTTATCTGAGCTAGAAAGGCTTTCAGATTGTACACTATGTAGAACAAAACTCACTTAGACGACGGGGACGCAAGTCTTGTAATACCACTCTTCTCGAATCGGCATATTTGAAAGCATCCAGATTGTGCGTATTAGAAGCACCCCTGACTGCAGCTCAACGAGATTAACATGAGAATACTGCCAGTGTCGAGTGAGCGGCCGAAGAAAGGCGGGATGATGTCTGGAAACCAACGTCTTCCATCATCTGAATATACACGGGAAGTCCCATTTGGGTCCCCTCAATTCCACTCCTCTCACCAGCCAGAAAGCGTCCGTCTAGGTTGACTGGTCAGGACAAACCGGCTGGATGGTGGGATGGTTTATGGTCAACACTCAATAAATACGCCAACCAGCTGCTCGACGACAGACTCAGCGCATATAAGTATGCGAGGTCGAATCCCGACATGAGCGCCAATATTTCTCAGCATGAGCACCAAGAGATGTAGCCACACCGGTGGTGAGCTCTTTCTTTTCTTCCAATCCACATCTATATTCAACACTGTTGGCATTTCAGGATCACTATGTGAGAGCTGCGATACGATATACAGAAACCTCCTCCATTAACTAACCGCCTGGCTACTCGCAATAATAGTAACGCCGCCTGCTTTTAGGCATCGGCAGCGGCCTGGCCACACTGACCCGCGACAACCTTGACGTCGCCATTGACATCGCACTGGCCGTCTGCTTGGCAAGCGCCTGCACCAGTTCCATCGGTGCAAGCCAGGCCAACAAAGTCGGCCGCCGCGTCGGCGTCCGCTGCTTGATCGGCGTTGTCGTCGGCGTTCGCATTGTCATTTGCGTTGTCCTGGTTGTTATTGTTGTTGTTGTTGCCATTGTTCTGGTTGTTCTGGTTGTTGTTATTGTTGTTCGCGTTGCCATTGTTGGCATCAGCCGCGGCATCGTCCGCAGCGGCGTTGTCCTGGTTGTTGTTATTGTTGTTCTGGCCGGCGTTGGCGTTGCCGGCATTGGCATTGTTGTTGCCGGCGTTGTTGCCGGCTCCGTTTTGGCCGGCGTTCTGACCTCTGTTGCCGCCGCCGCCGCCGCCGCCGCCGCCGCCACCGCCGCCCCCACGGCCAGCTCCTCCAGCACCGCCAGCACCAGCAGCACCGGCTCCGGCTCCGGCACCAGCACCACCACCGCCGCCGCCTCCTCGGCCGCCGCCACCGCCTGCACCACCTACGGCACCTCTACCACCACCGCCACCACCACGGCCACCTCCGAAGCCGCCGCCGCCGCCACCGAATTGAGGAGCAGGTGCTGTACGGAATCCATGTCAGTCTTGCAAAGTCTCTCTTGAGAGGAGGATGTATAGGGGAATGCTGAGCGAATGACTTACCAGTCAAGGCATTGCCTGTGAGAAGACCAATAACAAGGAGAGTGATGGTTGTGTAACGCATCTTGAGATATGCGCCGCTTTCCTATAGATACCTAGGAAAAAAGGAGGAGGATAATAGGAAGGTTGGATAAAGATGGGATTGGCCGAATCGAAAAAGTGCACAGCACTGGAATGAAGGTTACAAACAAGAAAGAGAGCACCGACTTGGATCACACAGTGACTGAGGAGGGAAAGGAAATGATCATGCTCAGCTCGAAGAATGGTCCCGATCCTTATACTTCCCGTCCATTTCGCCCACAAGTGCTGTCCCATCAGAGGGGCCAACAAGAAGTTCACCAGCCCAAGCAAGAGCGTCAATCGCTCACGCCCAGGAGACCAGACGGCTGGGCGTCAGACATCCGATCTTGGCCAATACCAACGACAAGCATTCCGCTACATCGGAAGTTTAGATGGCATGCCCGTCGTCCGGAAAATCTCAAACACGAGCAAGGGGTTTCTTCTTCTTCTTCCGCCCCTTGTTGGATGGAGACACCTACCTCGTCTCCCCTGGCCGGGTGTGATGGAAAACCTTGAATACCTTAAAGGTACTCCGTAACAAGGCAAACAATTTGAACGAACCAATCCGGAGCCACCGAATCTCACGCGACCAGCCTTGTCGGACCCCCCTTGATGAGGCGTCTATAAGCTTCAATTCATGGCTATTTTTCTGGGGAGAAAGAAGGCGAACCCGGACCCGCCCACCGTCGGCCGGGTGTTGAACGTGCAGCGGGACATGTTTTGGAAACCCATGTCTACCGAGCCGCCCAGGCCTCCAGATGCGGTGGGCGGGAGCAAGGAGTCGAATCACGGATGCGCTGGCTCCTGAGGAGAGGCGGAAAATGGGGAGAGAGAGCTCTCTTCCTGGAGTACTGACTCTTGAGAGAGAGAGCCTCACGGTTCTCTGACGTTACTTCGCTCCTTAGCCCCCCGCATTTTCCCCTGTTTCGACTGAGCTGTGACAGCTGAGCCAGAGGCGTTGCGTAGTCCGATCTACACGTAATGTGGGTGCTGCCCGGGGGCGCCTATTGTGGTTTGTCGCGGGTCTGGAAGATCTCGACTTGGCTTGTATGAAGATGCGAATGGAATATGTCGTGCAAGCCGGGGCTAGTTAGGAAATGGTATGGATGACGAGTTTGCGCTCATGAACGCTCTCTCAGTGGCTAGGCGTGAAACTTTACATAAATGCCGCTGCCAGAAACAGCAGAATGACGGACAGCGTGTTATATCCGTACGTTAGTTTCCCATTCGTTCCGGAGGTTGTGATGCAAGGCAGAAGTTCTCAATTTTATTTTGTTCCATGTCGCTGTGATGAATGAAGGCTCACGACGTTGCCGGCAAAGAGCACGGGCCAAACGGATACGAAGTCTAAAACGGTCAATTTATCATCAGAGCAAACGGGAGAGAAAAAAAGTAAACAAAACGTATGCAAAACTTTACCACTCAAAACCTGTATGCTGGCTGCTGGCCATCACAAACAAAGCGATCCGGATGTCAATAGATACAAAACTCAAAAAGAAACATGCGGCCAGTGTGGATTGAACACACGACCTTCAGATTAAGTGATTGAAGTTGACTTCAGTCTGACGCTCTCCCAACTGAGCTATGTCCGCCGCTAATGAAAATTTCGCTCCCGTAGGTTATACTTAGCTCTTGGCATAGAACTCCCAGCGATGATGGCCCCACCGCGGTTGGCAGTCCCGCAGTCGAGTCGGGAAGAAACGAGGCCGAAAGCTCGCGTCTCACAAGGCCGGTCCGATGTCTTCTGCTGAGCACGTTAGCATGAGACGATCAGAGGCCGTGTTCTCTGAGAATTACAAGCTTGCCATCGTTCTCTCTTCACGGTTGACCCCAGCACCCCTAGTGCGTGGTGGTGGAAAACAGGAAGGAGCCACGCCCCTCGGAAAGGGACGAGATGCCGTAAAGTTACCTGTCGCCTGGCCGGTGCTTCCACCTTGGGATCCGTCAAAGGATACCGAATGCAGGTACCTCAATTCAGGTTCCTAGATGTACCTAAGATGGCACTGGAAAATGGAAGCCACGACCGTCCTGGCCTGAATTGGAATGATTACATTATCATTTGATGACTACCTCAGGAACCAAACTCCACTTCAAACATCGCTCCGTTCGCCATTCTGTTTCCCCAACCAGCATTAAATGATCCAACAAAGGAAAAAAACCCAAGCAATAATTCCGCCCTCCGTCCTCAAACTCCAGGTTCCCGAGATGTACCCTGTCTCTTGGTGTGTCTTTTGTACTGCGGCGGCGTGATGGGATGCACCAATTGCTAACACCTTCCTAGAAGTCTAGATGAACCCTACTCGGAATTCATCTGCAATACCAGTCGGGGCCCTTAGTCCAAAGTCTGGCCGTCTCGCGTCACCTCGTTCACGAGGCGGAGGAAGCACTGGAGGTGGACTCATTTGCTGAGCCTCTGCCTTTTCTTTCGGCGTCTGCGGTCTCTGGCTTCCGAACGTTGGGCTTGCCAACGGGCTCGGCAACGGCCAGTTCGCGTCGTTGGAGGCCTCGGGAATCAAGCTGTTCGGCGTGGGCGGCTGCGGCGACTGCATGCGAGGTGACACCATTGCGAAGTTTCCGTGGTGGACGTCCCGATCATCCCAGCTAGGAGGCTGATATTGCTGCGGGTTTGACGCCTTGCGCTGAAGCTCAACGGGCGGCGGAGGCTGTCGACGGTTTGCAGGTGTGACACCGTAGTTCCGCTCGCCCTCACCTGGCGCGACCCGTCTCGAGGTCGGCGGGGGTCCAAGGTATCCCTGTGGAGGGGAAGGAAGATCATCGCGAGATCGGCCACCAGAGTCTTTCCTCTCTCTGAGTTCTGGACCTTGTCGTTCACGGCTATCGTACTGGACACGCTCCCCGTCTCTGGTCGGAGAGACCATTTCTCGAGCATCCGAATCCTGACGCTGTCTCGCAGGGGGCCAATCGTCCAGAGGCCGGGCAGGACTCCGCAGCGGTCCTTCATATGGTACCTGCTGCGGTCTGGGGGGCGGCAAGCCAGCACTCCTGGGAGGTTCCGGCAGGATTTTCATTTCTGGCGGGCGCGGTCGCCTGGCACTTCTTGGCGGTGGGCTAACTGGTATAACAGGACTTATCGGAATAATTGGGCTTTCCCGCTCTAGTGTTCGTCCTCGTTCCGCCATACCAAAGTCGAGTCCGGTAGGATCATTGTCGATATCCATGGAGAAGCTCTGCCTTCTTGGGGTGGTGATAGTGAGGGTGTCCCTCTTCGCGGCAACATTCTGGATGATTGGCCTGGGATAGAAATGATCCTCGTCGCTGGAACGTCCTGCCGACGCGGTTGGGGACGGGAGTGCGGCCGGCCGCGGCCTGTGAGCTTCACGAACAGCAGTTACTGCTGTCTTCGGTCTGAGATCTGTCCTCAATGGCGGGAGCGAACCATTGATGGATTGAGGAGGCGAAGGTAAGGCCTTGTTGGGCGACAACGGAGCTGGAGTCAGTTTGTCATCTTTCGACGACTCTGACGGGTTCAGGTTGAATTCGAACTGCCCAAGTGGGCTTCGAGGTGCGTTGGCTGCGGTCGGTGTAGGCAGAGGCGATATATTGTTCGGAGAGTGATAACCGCTTGGTGCAGCACTCGGTGCCGGGCTGAGAGCTCCATCGCTCCTAGGGCCAGCACCATCACGAGCAAAGTGGACGTCGAGAGGGTTGACCCAAGCCTTGGCCCGGGCCGAGTTTGGTGTTCCTGGTCTGCTTCCTGATCCATTGCCACCGGTGATGATCGGTGGAGATGCGATGTTGTTCAAGCTGGTCACAGAAGTGTTGTTCCAACGCATATTCAAATTTGCCTCAGATCCAACAGGCCGAATACCCTTGACGCCGGGTGCACCCAGATCGACTAGGGAAGATGAGCCGCCATTGAGGTACGGCGCATTCGGATGACGGAAGTTGGCGGCGAAACTTTTGTTCGACATGGCTGTGCCGGGGCGAGATCCGTTGATGAGAATGGGACGGTCCAGATCTTTTCCGAAGAATTGCCCTTGACCAAGCGTGTTTTGGTCAATTTTCTTCCATTGAGGCTTCATCTCAGCCTTCTCAGCAGGTTTCCTTCACAGAGTCAGTTTGCAGATCCACGACAGAGGGCTGGGAGCGCACTTTTTCTTATCGGCCCCGAGTTTCAGCCCGAAAAAAGACACCATGGTTGCGTTATGAAGAGGGTATCAAGAAACTACGTTGGTTAGTCGGATCGACCTTCGAAGCGAGATGGAGGGGTTGGTGAGGGGCATACAGAACAAAAGAAGGACATAAAAAAGCTGTGAGCTATGCACAGAGAGTGATAGAATGGGCCCAATCCCGGCAATAGACGTCCAGGTCAACAATCGAACGAGTATGGCTATGCGAAATGAAGGAAGAACCAGTTCGAGGGAATTGAACAATTGGTGAAAAGTGCTTGCCACGGCTCCAACGTCGAGCACTCGGAGGCGTAGAAGGCGACCGAGCAGGAACAATGGTGTCGTGAAAAGAGAGGAAGAGCGGCAGTGGTTATTGCATACGTGCCATGTCGCGTCTTTTCCGAATGAAAGTGCTCAAGTTGTGGAGGCAGCGTTGGGTGATGGACAAGGGCGACGATCCTTATTCGCGGCCCCAAGCAATTGATCCGTCACAAGATCAGGGGCCCAGCAGTAATAACGTCCCGAAGAGGGAGGCCAGGATGGGCGAGCTGCCCAGATCAGTGACAGGGCAGAGCTCCGGTGGAGTGGATTCTGGATCGAGACAAGGTTGAGAGAGGGCTTGAGTTTTTGAGCGGAAAAGCAACAAGTGTGGTGAGTCTCTTCTTGGCGGGATGTATGTGATAAAGAGCGATGAGACTGATAACGATCCCTTGCAAAACAAGTCTACAATAGCTACCAGCAAGGAGTCGAGAAAGAGCGAAGAAATGGTGGAAGTTTGTGAAGGGCTGAGACGAGGAACGACGGGAAACAAAAGTCTAAGGAAACGAACCTGCGATGGGGACCTTAACCGGAGCAGACCGAGCTATTGCGACGTCGCCGCTGTCGCCAACGAAGGGTGGACCACCACCGACTGCAGTGTGGAGATGAGAACAGGCCCTCTCCCAGGCACATTTTCCCTCTTTGGATTGGTGTTTAATGAAACGGCAGCCCGGTGAGAGCGCGACACACAGCGATGCTGCACACGTTCCTCCTGCTGGGGATTGGTGGCCGTATTGGCAAATGTATGTGCAATTTCGCACTTTTCCCCCTTTGACGTAGCTTCATATTATCGGGGATAGGGCCTCCACGCGCGCACGTCAACAGCTCGAGTGGGGGAGGTCGTCTGAAGGAGGTTCAAGGGGGGAAAAGAAGAAGGGGGGACGAATCCTTTTCGCTGCAGCTGCAAGGAGTTCGCAGGCACTTCATCCAGATTCGCACCCACACTCGCACCAAGCCGGGCTCGAGTTGTGACGAAGTTCGGATGACCTGCAAAGGGAGAGACGGCCAAGACCCCTGAAAAAAAAAGGATATAACGACCCTTATGCGATTTCAACCCCGAAGACATTGGACAAGAACGCGTGATGGGCCACTTTGGAGGTTCCACGATAAGCATCATACAGTTTGATAAGACGCAATCCCCCGGAAAATACCACCTCAATAGAGTCCAGGATCAAGGGTCTTGCGAGATTCAACACCCGCGGACTCATCTCTTTTTCGAAGTTTCTACGGCTTCTCTCATTCGAAAATCTTTCGTTAGCCCACCGCCGGCCGCAGATTTAATGTCTGCGGGTTCTGCATTTCTGCAGAGTTCGGCCAACTGAAAGGTACATTACTCAAGATACTCACCGTACCTAAAATTCTTGGATTGCCCGAAGCTTATTATGCTTGGTGCTAATTCGGGGGGGGGGGGGGGAAATACCTAGGCAAGGGGGGGTAAGAGAGGGGAGGGCATTTTAACCAGGGCAATGCAGAAGGAACGAGATGCGATGCCAAACCAACGGTACGTACCTCACAGAAAAAGGGGTTTCCCCTGTGTCCCTGGACTAAGAAGCTCTTTTTTAGCTTGCATGCTCTTTCTGGCCCGGCTTCTCCATCCGAGCAACGAAAGACCTTGAAACTTATTTGTTCCCCAGGCCAGGTTGATACATCACTGCCGTGTTGATCCATTGACGAAACGAAACAAACATGGAGTCGATGGAGCCCGATGGCACCCTAGAAGCCCAAATACTGCGTAAACCCCCGACCACTGAGGAACCTTTCTCCGTAACGACGAACTCGATGCCGAGGTGGGAAAGCATATCCACGTCCTATCAAGGGAAGTGACATCAGAATCTCTCCGTCACAGGTGGATCGTCGACGTCAAAACGTGTCCGAACTTCAATGAAGATCTACGGGCGAGCACGACACCTTTTTTCTCGTATTGCCTGCAGAAGTCTGTGGGCATATCCAAGGGACAAGAAACCCTCCACCGGATCGACAATGCTCCTTACGCGGGCAGCCGCCCTGCTAAGGGCGGACTTGGAAGTTGATTCATTCGTCTCTCTTGAACAACACCCCACATGCTGGTACCAGCACATGCGTAGATTATTTACCTTGCGGTACTAAGATCACGCTAGAGTCCAAGGTAGAGTGCGCGTCTTCTTCTTCATGCCGTCCCTTATCTTGGATCCTTGATGCAGGCTACAACAAGACCAGAATAAGAAATAGGTCAGGGCCCAGATCTAGGGAGGAGACGCACAACGCATGAATAGGACGACGCGCCATGTTCCGCCCCCTTGGATCCCGACCACCCATATACTGAAGGAAAACCCACCAGGCTTAAGTCGGACGACTTTCCATGTGTTTTTTCGGTTCCAACTTTTGCGCAGCGCTTCAGCTGACAGTTCTGTCAATAGCGACGCCGCCCGTGATGCCACCTGCACCCTAAAAAAGACAAGAGGTCGGCCCGCGCCAGCTAACCACAACTAATGCACTTCGCTCGGGCTTCGACCATCGTCGGTTGGAGAAGGGGCTTCGGAAAAAAGGGTGACCGAAAGAAAAAACTCTTACATACGCTACTGGGAAGAGATCCAGATCCGACCAAGTTTCGAGTCTGGGTGCTCCTCACGACCATATTTCTGTCAATCTCGAAATCGCCTTTTGGCTTGCGTGGCTTGCCTCATCTCGCGGCCTCTGCCGTGCGCCACAGTAGTACACGACAGACGACGAAAGCATGCAAAGGGGTGATGGGAAAGGAGGTTCGCCGCAGAGGGTTACCATCGTGGTTGCTCACATGCACTTTAGACTCCTGCCGTGTAGAAAGGATGGACTCGGAGCCCGGACGATGGTCGTATCTGCCGGTGAGCACCCGATACGAGGTTCGGTTTGCGTCCTTCAGGTGAGTGAGTGACACTGACAGGTCCGTCGACACACACTCGACAGCAGCGAACTAAGCGTAGTAGGTACCCAGGAAACATGGGACCGAGCACAGAGTGTCACAGCGCCAGGAGACAGGAGATTCTGACTCGGTATTTGTTCAGACGCAACGTGAGAAGTGAGTATGTGTGTCTTATGCTTGATCATCGCCAGTCTATCGTGTAAGAATTTCCCCCCTGTTGCGAATCATCCTTGCGGCATACCTTATAATCGTGCCCGTAACCCACCTCTCTGGCTCTCTCTCTCTGTGCCGTTATTCACATCCTAGTATAAAGTCTCGTCTAGTCTAGACTAGAACATACATTGCTTGCAACCCCCGCCCATGACAAGCAAACAAATCGGGGAGGGGCTCCGACCGCTTTCAAAACAAAAACTCCTACCGAGTAACCCAATATACCTCATGCTCAAAACAATCTTAATAAATAAACAATGCAAACAGAACCCAAGCTATCAACCATCCCAAGGAGGCGATCCCATCTCTATATTACCAAGTAGTCCATGTCGCTCAGCAGTCTCCCTTCCAGTTCTCCTTGATCCACTCGCCCATCTTGTACGTCAGGGTCTCGTCGGACCAGCTCAGCACGTCATTCTCGCTGTACTCGCCCCCGCTGAACTTGAGCGCGACAATGATCCACTGCAGGATGAAGTCGATGAAGACGAGGTCCACCTTATCCGGCTCGCCCTCTTTGGGGAAGCCGATCTCCGTCTGGATACAGTTGGGGACCTCGTAAAAGGTGATGGGGGAGTGTTCCGTGTCGTCGCCGTCGGTACCGATGTCGTCCTTTGTGGTGTAGCCGCCAATGAGGTCCGGCTTCTTGGACTTGTCGTCATCGTCAATGTTGGAAAGAGGTTGTTGGTTGTCGGCGGGCGTGTGGCGGAGTTCCAGGCGGCGGGGTTCGCCGTCCGTTTGTGCGCTCTTCTCCGTTTTAAGCATGACCATGTCGTTCTTGGGGTACATCATCTCGGGTATGTTCATGAATCGGACGTCGCTCGTGCCCGCCGTCTCCTGGAAAATCTTGCCAGCCTTGTTGAGGAGGTCGATGACGCGCTTGGCGACGGGGTAGGGCACGTCGGGGATGTACTTGAAGGTGCTCGTAAAGGGGGAGACGATGTAGGTGCTGTCCTTTGTGAAGGCGCCCTTGAAGATGTCGAAGCGGAGGCCGCCCGTGTTGACGATGGCCAGGCGCGGCACGTCTTTCCTGTCGTCCTTGTGGATCACGTCCGGGAGGACCTGCGTCTCGAGCCAGGTGAAGATACTGTCGTCGCCGGGGTAGGCGGCGCGGTTGACCCACAGGTCCTGAGGCGCGCAGCCGTACTTGTAATCCAGGTCGAGGGCCTTGCGAGCTTTGGTGATGAGCTTGCTGACGTTCTTGCCGTGCTCTGTCGGGAAGGTCGTCTCGTTGAGGCCGGTGTGGTGGTAGAGGCCCAGCAGATTGTTGTCGATGTACTTTCTCGTAAAGGAGACTGATGCCGCGGCCTCATCCGAGACCTCGTCTGCCGACTTTGACTTCTTCTTGACGTTGTTGACGGACATCCACCCGATGGTCTCGCCGTACCGACCGCTGGCGATGGCGTACGCCTCCCTGTCAAAAGAGAGCGCGTCGCGGACGTGGGCGTGGCCGCCGAAGAAGGCAATGGGCGCGAACCAGGCTTCCTTACGCAGGGCGGTGAAGATGGCCTTGAACTCGGGCATGCGCAGGCCAACGTGGCCGATGACGACAAAGAGGTCGGGCTTCTCCTCGCGCAGCATCGTCTTGAACCATTCCTCCTTGACCGTGTCCTCGACCGGCTGGACGACCGTGTTATTTGCGTTACCCGTGAAGTCGAAGAGGAAGCCGAGAGCGACGACGTTGAGCCCCTGGTTCTTTGTCTTGAACTTGCGATAGCGCTTGGCCTGCGGCACTCGGTCGCCCGTTTTGGGGTCGATGTAGTCGAGGTTACTCGCAATGTAGTTTTCTCTGTAATTCGGCACCGTGATGTCGTGCTCGCGCTGGGCGGCGTCGGCCTGGTAGAGCTCGTGGTTACCCGTGCAGATGACGTCGACGGTCTGCTCCTTGAAGATGTCGTAGGTGAAGAGGCCTTTCGGGGAGGAGGCGTCGTAGAGGCCGTTGCCCTCTACGCGGTCGCCTGTGTCGATGACAAGGAGGTCAACGCCTTGCTCGTCGGCCTTGCGGCGCATGTGCTCGGCAAAGGAGACGTAGTCGCCCCAGTCGGCAGAGTATTGTGGCTCGAGAAGGTGGCCGCCGAGCCAGCCGTGGATGTCGGTGGTGTGGAGGAAGTTGATTTGACCCCAGGTTAGGTCGCGCATCGGGGCGGGGACAGGGGAGGCGGCGCCAGGTTGGGCGGCTGAGGCGAGGGGGAGGTAGAGAGCTGCCGCTGCGGCTGCGGCCGTGAGGACTGAGGGTGGTGATGATCGGTGTTTCGCCATGGCTGTGATGTTTGTATGTGGTTGTCGGGTTCGGTTGATGGGAGGAAGAATGAAAAGAAGCTGAGGAACTCGGGGAGATAGAAACTACAACCCGCTCGCTTCGCCTTCTTGCGGGGGAGGAGACTGGGAATGCTGAGAGGCCAGACCGGCTTAACGTGATGCGTTGGCGAGTCACGGTCACGGGTGCCTGAAGGTGCGGCTGCGGATAGATAGAGAGCTTCCTGAAGCTGTCTCCGATGGGTGCCCCGGACAACCTGACCCGCTACGTCAGCGACGATCCCTCAGGGTTCCTGTTAGGATGCCACTCGCTTATCTGGACTGATGAGCGCGAAATGGGGGGTAGAAGACTAACAGATACGAGCTGGGAGGTATCTGAAACTGTCATGGTACCAGATGGCAGAGCTGGGGGTGCGGGTCCACGCGCCCGGAACGATCCCCGGGCCTACATAGGTACGCTGAACGGGAGTTGAGCTTGGGCCAGTAGGCACCCGTCGGCTAACGTTAGGTCCGCCGTCCGGATGACATTTCCTTATTCTATAAGCCGCGGCTAGCCACAGCCACAGCCACAGGCAGGGGCATAGCCACATGGATATAACTATACTACATACTATTTTAATAGCCTTATAAGTATATAAATAAATAAATAATATAAAATTAGTTTCTATTGTATATCTAGCCTTTATATAATATTATAATAAATTCAGGATGCGCCTAGTAATAAGATATTAATAACTTAGTAACTAATATACGGATCGTATTATAAAAAACTTTTTAAGAAGTAAGGCTGATATAAAGGACTTTATAAGCTTTAGTTTTATAATATATTTATATTTTAATACGAATATAACTTTGTTTACCTCATTATTCGCCTTATTATTAATATTACGTAAGCAAACTATATACTATATTAATCTACGATTTTTATAGATTATTATAAGTATTGATTATGTAAGCAATACTGCTTACATAAGCTCACGTGAGTAATGGAAGGTACTGGAAGGAAACTAAATAAGCTAGAATTCTCTCGAGACGGAATTACGTACTACGATTACGCATTTACTTACGTATGCGCTTATTAATTATATTATAATTAATAAGCAATAGAATATTCTAGTAAGAGGTTTTTATACTTATATATAGGCGTGTATTTGCCTACCTAGACCTTTCGTTAAGCAAGTAACTTCTTATATAATAATTTAACTATATTACTCTTTTTATTATAAAAACCTCTTTTATATACGTTTATTTCCCCTATATTTATATATTCTTGCTTCTATATAAATATTTATTTTTTATATTTTTATAAGAATATCCCGCATTACTTTATTAAAGCTATATGTGCTAGATATTTATATTATAGCCTTACTAATTAAGTACTTATAGCCTAATATTTTATAAATATATTAATATAAAGAGATTTATATTTAATAACTTAACTAATTTAAATTATTATTTTTTAAAATAAAGTACTATTAATTTTTTTAATTCTTATATCTTTATTACGGCCTAACTAGTTAGGTACTAGCTAGCGTAGTTATATTATATAGAATAAGAAACAATAATATTAGAGTTATTATTATTAAAGCTTTTGCTTTATATTATAATTAGTTACCCTAACCTGCTCGTAATATAATAATAACTCTATTCTATGTTAAGGGGTTATAAGTTTAATTCCCGTATATTATATTAATAATAGAATTATATTTTTTATACTATATAGGGCGTCCTAACTATAAGTAGTATATATAAGACTAGTTACCTCGCATTATTATTAAAGTTTCCCTACTTACACCCGTAATATATCCGATTAGTCCTCGGTATAGGGATATACTTTTTAGAGGGAAGACATAGTATCTCGGTCTAAAGTTAGTCGATTTCTCCCTTGGCTTTCACTAAGGATTCTTCACTGCCTTGCCTCCTACTTAGGTAGTCGAGGGGCCTCTCAACTTTGCGCGCGCACGAACTTTTGGGTTCGGCACTCATGTCATTTCTCTATGCTAATTAATAACCCGAAGTCGGGGTAGTTTGATGCGAACCATCTGGGGTAATGCTCTAATATACGAGAACCCCACACGGCATATGTGACACCCTTGCATTTCTCACTCTGTGTCGCAATCTTCTTACCGGAAATGCTGTGATGCCATAGGTCTAGTTCCCGGAAGTACCTCCTCGACGTCTTGGCCAGGTTCGACCATTCCGCTTATACCTATTATAGCGCTTTTAGTCCTCAAGAAAGGCGAAGACCCCCTGTAGCACTAACGTTAATCCAAGCGGACTCTCGAGCTGTGGAATAGCCTCTTGAGTTACGTTTCGGCGAGTTGTTGCCTCACCTGTACATTCGCAGCAGCTTGAACAACGGCGCGTCTCCCCCATTTTACCTGGGCTAGCTCAATACTTCGTATTCAATTCCACGTTCCCTTCCTCAGCAACATTTCACCCTATCTTCAGCGTTATTGACTTTGAGTAAATACTTAGTTTACCCACGTGTAGTCCAGAACCTTCCCCGCATGAAAGTCCTGCCTAAACATCGCTCTGGAGTTCGCATAGAATTCGAATACGATCCAAAAGGCATCGATCATATAATGAGCTACTAGCAATGATGCCAGGGCGGTGGTTCTCGTCCCTATCTAAGCCGACATAAATGCGGGGAGCACCTAGAGACTATCATATTCACCCGATCATATCGACTCAAATTGACAGGAAGCAAAGTATAAATGGATGTAGTCAAGCAGTTGCAACTATTATCGCTTACTCCTTCATCTCCCGCCACTCATTCACCTTTCTCATACCTCACCTGGCACCATGTCTGTCAGTATCTTTGATCTACAGTTCGAGCAACATCGCTCCGCGTTAGGTATACACCAAACTACGCCCCGGCTATCCTGGCGATTTGAAGGCGACGCCGCTAATTGGACACAACTCGGGTACGATCTCGAGGTTACGAGACAAAATATAACCGAAGTCTTCTACGTCGAATCTGCTGACTCCGTATTCGTCCCATGGCCTACTGTTCAGCTGAGCGAAGGCGAATCTGCCTCCGTACGTGCTAAGGCATATGGGCACAATGGCCAGCCGGAGACTTCCTGGTCAAAGTCCGTTACTGTTGAAACCGGTTTACTTTCACCAGAGTCTTGGCAAGGCGCACTCACAATAACGACGCCGGATAAGAGGGCGGATCGTAATGCCACACAGCATCCGGCACTCTTTAGGAAAGACTTCCCTATCGATAGTGAAGTTCAATCGGCGCGACTCTACATCACCGCTCTTGGTATATACGAAGCAGAGCTCAACGGAGAGCGCGTTGGGGATTATGTTCTCGCTCCTGGTTGGCAGTCATACGCGCATCGCCATGTTTATGACACGTACGATATCACGAGTTTTCTGAAAGCAGGCGATAACGCCATTGGCGTGACCATCGGGGAAGGTTGGTTCTCGGGCCGACTCACATGGGGCGGCGGAATCAACAATGTCTACGGTGAGGATCTCGGACTGAAGTCTTTACTCAAGATCAGCTTCAAGAACGGAACGATCCAGTACATCGGCACCGACGAGACTTGGATGTCTACCGAAGCTCCTACTTATTCCTCCTCGATCTATGTCGGTGAATCCTTTGACTCGCGTCTCGTGCAGAAGGGGTGGTCGTCACCCGGCTTCGAGAACCAAAGTGCTTGGAAAGGTGTCCGGCCGACTCTTGGCCCGAGCCATCTAGTTCATGCTGACGGTCCTGGAATACGTCGCATCGAAGAAGTCACTCTGAAGAGCGTCACCTCCAGCCCCAAGGGCGCTACCTTGCTCGACTTTGGACAGAATCTCGTTGGGTGGCTGAAGATTAAAGTCGATGGGCCGAGTGGGACAACGATCAAGCTCACGCACGCAGAGGTCCTCGAAAACGGCGAAATTGGGACGCGTCCTCTTCGAGGCGCTCTCCAGACAGACTACATCACTTTGAACGGCGAGGGCGAGCTGACATGGGAGCCCAAGTTCACATATCATGGATTCCGGTACGTCCAAGTCGAAGGATGGCCTCAGGAAACGTCGCTCGATAGCAACAGCGTCTCAGCCGTGGTAGTTCACACCGACCTAGCAAGAACTGGATACTTCAGGAGCAGCAATGATAAGCTCAATAGGCTGCACGAAAACGCCTTATGGTCTATGAAGGGCAACTTCATGAGCATTCCCACAGATTGCCCACAAAGAGACGAGAGATTAGGGTGGACTGGAGATGTCACTGCATTCGGGCCGACAAGTGTTTTCCTTTACGACACCTCCGGTTTCTGGAAAGGATGGATGAAGGACGTGAACGCTGAGCAGGCTGATGCTGGAGGTAAGAGGGCATAATGGATGGCTTGTTTGATTAATAACTGACTAGCATGCTAAGGAGTTCCTCCCGTCCTCATACCTCATGTCCCTCAGGGGTGGACAGCCAACGGATATCCACCGACCGCCATTTGGGGTGACGTAGCTGTCATCCACCCATACAATATCTTTCAAGCCTTTGGCGATCGAGACCTTCTCCGCGAACACTGGCCAGGCGTCAAACTTTGGCTTGATAACGGTGTTAGGCGTGATTCCACTGGGCTCTGGGATCGTTCAACCTTTCAATTCGGTGACTGGCTCGATCCCCTTGCCCCGCCCTGGGATCCAGCTGCCTCACAAACAAACAAGTTCCTGGTTGCCGACGCCTACCTTGTGCACGGAATTGGTCTAGCTGCACAGATGGCAGAATGGCTCGGGGAGACAGCAGACGCAGACCGATATAATACAGCATACAGTAACCTCAAGACGAAGTTCCAGGCAGCATGGATCAACATAGATGGTACCATGGTGAGCGAAACTCAGACCGGACTTATCCTGCCTCTATACTTCGGCCTAATCCCGGACGCGCAAGTTGCAAACGCCACGCAACGTCTTCGGGCAATTATCGAACAAAATCAGTACAAGGTCGGAACCGGCTTCGCTGCGACACATTACCTTGGCCTCGGTCTCTCTGCGGTTAACGCGACAGATACATTCTATGGCATGATACAGCAAGAGGAAGTTCCCGGTTGGCTGTATCAAGTGAAAATGGGCGGCACAACTACGTAAGATTTTATTTTTGCTACTCTACAAAAACATCATGACTGACCCTGCCATAGATGGGAGAGATGGGACAGTATGCTCCCAGATGGTAAGATTAATCCTGGCGACATGACATCTTTTAATCACTATGCCTACGGCAGTGTTGCCGACTGGATGCATAAGACAATTGGCGGCATCTCGCCAGCAGCTCCGGGATACAAAAGAATCAGCATCGCACCCATTCCTGGAGGTATGCTCACCAACGCTGCCTGCTCCCTGTACACCCAGTATGGCCTGGTCTCAGCCGAATGGTGGCTTGAGTCTGGCAATTTTCGGTTGCAAGTCACTATCCCTCCGAATACTGTCGCAACGATCACGACTCCAGCAGTGGGGAGCAAAGCTGGAAGAACGACAGAGGTGGGAAGTGGAACTTATACATTCTAATAGACAGTTCAAGGACTCGCTTCTTCAGGAGAAAGTTAAAAAGTGTAAGACATTCCGCCAATGTGATCTTAGCGTGTCCGAAGATTCGCATTATAGGAGTCCCGTCGTTTCCAGCATGTCAGAAAGTCAGAGTTAGTTTCAATTGAATTCAGGTCATTACCTGATGAATAACCTATGAAATATCTACAACTATTATCAGATGAAAATGATCTTTCTTCGGTTGATCCGATGTCAGAGATATGGAGCAAGCTTTAGATCGCGTCCATGTCAGACTATTTAGGTTGATAACAGTGTAGCCAGTCGCGTTGAAAGATGCCATCACCCCGCATGGTCATCGTCTTTGAGGTTTCTTCACAGCACTCAGCTACATTCAAAGCCATGTACGGAGACAACATCTCGGCACCGGTACTTGGTAACATCAGCCCCGGTTGTAGTGTTCTTCAAGTCAACGTCCTCAATAGTGATGTCTTCACAGCCGCCCGAGCCTTGGCTGCAGTTCATATCCGCAACGTAAGTAGATGCGCCATCGCCGACCCAGTTGCGGATCGTCATGTCTGAGATCTTGAAAGTACTGCTTTCGCAGTCTCCCTGTTGGCCACTGAAGCTAGTACATTGACCAATGAGAAAAGGTGCCTCTCGTGTCGCAGTGAGGTCAAAGTCATAGAGGGCTAGACAAGCTATTAGTGTATTCCTACATATGTATTTGGAAGGCTCGTGTGGTAATGACATGGTGACTTACTCGCATTCTTGAGGTCTTGGATCAGATCAATTAGCAAGTCTTGTTCAGGTTCAAAATGAAAGCTTGGAAGCTTTCTAGGCTTTCTAGGATTCACTCACATCCAACACCGCCTCCACCTCCATTAGGGGGGTAGGAAACCTGATCTCCAGTCCACGTCTTCACATATGCGCCATACCGAGTCCCCAAGCCCTTGATACGCCTCACAGTCACGTTTTCAACGCGCTCGAACTCGTTCTTATACTGGCCAAGACTGCCAAAGGCTATACCCAGAGAGTGATCCATGGTGGAGTCTTCAATGAGGATGTTGGTAGAGTTGCCTTTAATGGCAATCGCATCGTCGCCATTTCGGATGTACATATTGCGGAACGTGATGCGGTCCGAGTCAATGGTGTCTGCGCCGTCCGTGTTCCTGGCAGGGTACCCGTTGTTGGTAGTGCTGTTGATGTATACGCCATCGAATAGCACGTTCTGCGAGTGCATTATTGCCATGGTCCACATCTGACTCTGGACCATGCGTACGTTTCTCACTGTCATGCCTGACGCTTTCCAGATTGCTAGGGCATGAGGGCGGTCGGGGTAGTTGGACTGGCCTTTGACTAGGTTGTACCTGAACCAAGGGTGTCAGTACGAGTTGGACGGATCTTGTTGAGAATCGAGATACTGACCAGGTCTGTCCGTTACCGTCCAAGGTTCCATATCCAAAGCCGTTAACTGTGATGTTCTTCCCGCCCAGGAACCACGCCGCAGAGCCGTTTTGGAAACCGGTCGGCTGCGGGTTACTGAGCCAGTAGTCGGTGTCTTTGCTCCACTACGTATCAAGCGGAAGTGATCAGTACGTATAGATGGCTCATAACAGGAGTAGTGAGGTTATCTAATCTCACCACCAAGGTCCCATGGATCTCGATCTGGGTATTCTCCAGATCAGTCGTGGTCATCATCTTTTCAATATTGTACGTCGTGTTGGAGAAGACAATCCGGCGATTCTTACGGCATTCCTTGAAGGCTGCAAGGATGGCTGGGGAATCATCGGAGCCGTCATTGTTGGCCTCAACGGTACAAGTGTAAACGGCTCTGTCTTCGAGGACGTTGTTCGGAGAAGCCAAGACTGTAGAGGAAAGGCCATGTAGGGTGAACAAAAGCACGGCCCAACTGAGGTCAAGATTGGGGAGCATCGCGGCAACTGGGAGTCGAAGCTGAATCGATGGGGATTTGAAGACGACTCAAGCAGAGAATAGTGCTATCTGGTCGGTACAACTTATACAACTATCGATAGCCAAAGACATGGTGACGATCATCGAGAAGCATATGCTGTTGCCCGGCATCTGTTCAGGGGCTTCGGCATGATGGTAGTCAACGAGGGTGTCACTCGCTGGCAATTGCGACGGCTTCTGCGAAGCTAGATCAAGAAGTGTGACGATGCCTTCCTTGTGCAGAAGCACTTAGTTGCGAGCCAAGAGCATGAAAGGCAACTTCGTGAACATGAAGATTGATTTACTGTAAGAATACATATCCCGCCACCGATACCGGCCTTTCTCTCAATTGGTGGACTTCATCGCGGCCACCCGCCATCGGGGGATAAAAGCACGAATTCCATGGACGACATCCCCAGATGTGACATCTTCGACCGATGACCTTCCCTTCCTCCGTACTGCTGGTTTCCTGTCAGCCGACCCCGCAAAATACACCTTTCGTCCCAATACAGAAGTACCCCGATTATGGACGGTGAGCGGGTTACGGCCCATTAAGGGATGATAGGTGGGCATTCCCGGAAGATATAGCCAAGACAAATCCCGCCAAGGCACGGGGCTGATTGCATCAGCCCGCCGTCGATACCCCGGATCTCCGAGATATGCACAGCTCGGGTTCCTGCAGGAATTACCGCTGCGACAGACAGGTTGTCGAGATTGCTGCCATGTGCGCTCCCGCCACTTTCTCACGAATCTCTGAACAGTCTCGCGAAAGTCATCGTCTCTTGGCGGCTCATCCAACTCTTCTTAGTCTCGTCGCTAGTTACGTGGCGCAATCATAATGGTTTTCCTCGGACGACGTCATAAATCTTGTCACCCTCATGGCTTGAGCACTTTCAGTCGGCCGTCTCAGCCCACCCCAAACTAATTCCTTGGTAGCTGATTGTTCACAGCGTCATGAGAATTGGATTACTGAATCCAAATAGCGTTTTATTGGGCAGACTATTCGATGGCTAGGTTTGGCTATATCCAAAGATGAAGTAGATACACACTTTATTGACTCTATGCACAGCTCTACAGGATATATAAAGGAAATGTTTTGTCCCATAACCACATCAACGTGATGCAACCATTATTACATATACACACGCACACGACCCTCAGCTAGACAGCCAGCTTAAGAGCAGGTACCGAAGATGGGCTGGCAGCCGGTGCCGCAGTGAGCAGTGGTGGTTCCGCAGAAGCCGTACTCAGAGCAGCAGGTGCTGTCAGGGCAGGTGTAGCCGTTTGAGCCACCGCAGGAGCTGTCGGGGCTGACACCGCCGGTGGCAGCGGTCTGGGTAGCAGCGGGGGCGCTGGAGGTGGCATCACCGCCGGAGGCAACGGGGCCGGCGACACCGCAGACGCCGAAGAGGGGCTGGCAGCCGGTACCGCAGTAGGCCTGGGAGGTGCCGCAGAAGCCGTACTCGGAGCAGCAGGCACCAGCCTCGCAGACGTAGTTGTTGGAGCCACCGCAGGCGCCGTCGGGGCCGATGACGCCGGTGGGGGTAGCGGTGCTGGTGATGGAGACGACGATCTTGGAGGCGGTGGCGGTGGGGGTGGAGGTGCGCTTGGTCTTGTACCAGTTGGCCTCGGCGTCGCCCAGGCACTCGCCGACGGTGACGGCGTTCAGGCCCTTCTCCTTAATGATGCGGAGGAACTCGGGGACAAGGTACTCGGCGGTGTTCTGGTGAACCTAATGCGGATGTTAACTGTCTGTGATGAAGGTCAAATTTTGACTGGACTCGTAGTAAACTTACCTCGTGGGCCAGGGCAATGGAACCACCGGCATCGACACCCTTCTCGAAGATGCCGACGCTGGTAAGGTTGCCGAGGGGAGCGTTGTTGGCGTAGTCGAGGGAGTCGATGTCGGCGTGGATAACGTGGTACTCAAGCGCCTTCAGGATGGAGAGGGTGTTGTCGTTCCAGCTGAAGTAAGGAGGGCGCATGTAAGTGGGGTACTTTCCAATGATGTTGATGAGAGCATCCTCGAGCGTAGTCATCTCAGGGATGATGTCGGCATCGCCCAGTGTGGCGAGGTCGGGGTGGCTGTAGGTGTGCGAGCCAATCTGGTGGCCGTCGGCGACCATACGCTTGACGACATCCTGGAAGTTGTTGATGTTGCCAAAGTTCTCGCCGTTGACGAAGAAAGTGGCCTTGGCGCCAGCCTCAGCGAGGAGGTCGAGGACGTGCTCGGTGTAAGTGAACGGGCCGTCGTCGAAGGTCAGAGCGAAGTCACCCTCAACAGTGCACTTGGTAATGGCAACACCGTAGGGGATGTTGGTGGCCGGGGCGGTAGCGCTGGCGGAGGCGGATCCGGAGGCCGTGCTGGAGGTGGAGGCCGGGATGGTGTCGTTGTTGCCAGCGGGGACGGTGGTGCTGGGAACGGCAATGGGCTCGGTGGGAAGAGCAACACCGGGAACGGTGGTGAAGGAGGGAGCAGCGGTGGGGATGCTGGTGTTCTGGGGGAAGGGAATGTAAGAAGAGCCACCAGGAGGCTTGCCCGGGTACGAGGGGACGTTGCCGGCAGGGGCAGAGGCGGCAGCGGAGGGAGCAGCGGAAGGCCACGAGCCGCCGGATCCAGGCTTGCCTCCTCCGGGGTAAGAGCCGCCGTTGGAGCCCTTGTCAGATCCCTTGTCGGAGCCCTTATCCGAGCCCTTGTCGGAGCCCTTGTCGGAACCAGTGTTGGAACCAGTGTTAGATCCAGTGTTGGAACCAGTGTTGGAACCAGTGTTGGAACCAGTGTTGGAACCGGTGTTAGATCCAGTGTTAGATCCAGTGTTGGAACCGGTGTTAGATCCAGTCGAGGAACCCGTGGAAGAGCCGGTGTTGGACCCGGTGTTGGACCCAGTGTTGGAGCCCGTGTTGGAGCCGGAGCTAGAGGAGCCAGATCCGGAACCAGTGTTGGAACCGGAGCCAGAACCAGAAGAGCCGGAGCCAGAGCCAGAGCCTGAGCCGGAACCAGTGTTGCCTCCGTTTCCGGGGTTTGAGGGGGGAGGATAAGAGCCGCCGGGAGTAGTGGGAACACCGGGGATGGTGGTGTTCACGGGGTAAGGCGGGAAGTGAGCCTTGGTGCTGCTCGGCTGAGGGGCGGGGAGGTCCTCATCGCAGAAGGTCTCGTTCGAGGTCTGGCGGCGGAAGGGGGAGGCGGCCGCTCCGGCCACGAGGAGCGAGGTAGCAACGGTCTTGAAATGCATGATGCGAAAGAATGACTAGTATTATATAAAGAATGACTTTGGTGGTTAGAAACGAGTGACGTTGTCTTACAAGAAGAAGACGGACAGTTGACTAGTAGTGAAGAAGAAGAGGAAGACTAGAAACAATCAAAGGTAGACATGGCGAGCCGCCCATATATCCCATCTGACTTTGCCAAGTCTCGATGGACCCCCCTATACGCCCATGCGGGTTGTCAGCTTTGCAGTACACTAACAACCCCATTCATGTTCATCCCGTTTTAATTGCCAAGATTCACGGCCAAGAACTCCAGTCCCAAGTTCCCAACTCCCCAAACAAGGCCGAGTCATGGTTGGGGTTCCTCGCTTGGGCGTTGCACCGCCCTGCAGGAAAAGCAAAGCAACCTTGTTAGCTTGGCTTGGCGTCTGTAGACTTGCCCAGCTGGCTGGGAAATGGAAACGGGAAGAAAAGGTCGAAAAGGTCCCGTACATGAAGGGCCTGCAAGTCGCGGGAGATAAGATGAAGGGCCACTGAAATAGCTGGCCCATCATCCGTGCAACGGTGTTGGGCATTCTGTACCCCCCGTTGAAGTCCGTCTCACGAGTCACCGTTAGTCTCCTCCTTCACGCTCCCCCCAAGGTGGCGGCCGCTGTTGGCGACGCCTGATGACGACGAGCGGACGCTCAATATGGACGATATAACAAACGGAGGTGCCAAGATACTAAATCCCAAATCAGGGCGGGTCTGGCTTTTAAGAGAAACCAAGGTGATGGCAGGTTGTAGAGGTGTTGTCGCTTTGTCTCCGCCGGTTTGACTTTTCGAATTGTTCTTGGTCAATCTCAAAAGCCTCGATCCAACCAATGAGATCTCGCATGACTCGGCATAAGCCCACTTCGATATCCTTATTAACTAGCTTAATGCTACTTGAATGCGCGCATGGCCCGACAGCTCCGGCACTTCGCCGCTCTTAGCCTTCTTTCAACTTTCAAGGTCACCCTTCAACTGTTCAACAGGCAGGTGGAAAAAAACCCGAAGCTGAACGAAACGGAGAAGTCCATCCTGGTCGAAGCGCGCGCGGAGACGGTCTCCATGGGCCATCTATATAAGATGAAAGCTGTGGCCTCGTTCTGCCTCTCCGAAGGTTTAAACACTGGGCCTTGATTGGGCAAACCCACTCTGGGGTTTGTGATTCAGCACAATATCGAATTGTGGCTACCATCACCAACACCACCCCATTGATATTTGATGAAGTGCGACCTCTGCATCTTTCATGATTTCACAACCGACATTGGGCGGCGCGGTAATTTAAGCAGCCCTGCGGCGTCGCATTTTCCTTTTTCGAACACAATCTTCCGTTGCAGGCATGTTGGATACTGTCCATTGCCTGATGTTGCTGCACGAACAACCAAAGATCTTTTCACGGGCAACGGGGGCCAAGCCCGTAGTGTAAGCCAACGCCGTCAGCCAACACCAGGCACAAGAGAGGGGCCGCCGGACACTCTCAGGGAATCAGAGTCCAGACATCGCCGATGGGTGGTGCGCTTGCAGGGGTCGTCGGTCTGGGCGTCGCTGCGAGCTGTCAGGGGCAGAACAGGGGTTGGCTGCTTGTTTGTTGGAGTAGGCGAGCTGTTCATCGCAGGGCAAGCCAAGGCTCCCAGAAGCTCGCATTCGCAAGGTCCAGAATGTTACCGTTGGAGTTACTGGCCATTATCTCAGCAGCCCTTTCCTTCTTCTGGATGGTGATACTTGGTGCGTTGGCGTGGCTGACAACTCCCCTAGCGTGGCTTCTTGTCTCACAGTCTCAGACACTGAAAGGCTTACTTCAATTTGTTGTTTTCAATGCTGTTAAGTTATCGTCGACTTGCGGCTGATTGTAGCTGAGATCTGTATCTGTATCTCATCATCTGTACTTCACCGTGAAAAGAAACTTTCGCCCAGCCTTCATTGCCTATTTGCCCCTTTATGCTATTCTTGCCTCTCCTCTCGACTCTATTAGCGTCAACTCTTCCTACGTACCGTTAATCTTGGCACTCAGGATGCCACGCCATGAGACAGCGGGGCGCAAACGAGCTTGGCCAATGCACATGCTGAAAGACATGATCTGTGCGCTTTGCCAGCAACTCGCTTCTCATGAAGAAATGGAAGGGTTCCCCTCTCAATTAGCAACCAACTTGAAAGTGCATCAGCGACAGGATCAGTGCTTTGTCAAAAATCTTCAACGCGGCAATCTGTTGATTGCTACAGACATACTGCAGTGCAACAGGCACACAGAGCACTCGCTGTCTCCGGCTTCGATGAAGATTTTCGCTGAAAGCACAAGCAAACTGATCAGTACGGACACCGAAGACGAATATACATAGGAAACCTATTTTCGCACACTATCCAAACCTAACGGAACTGCTCTATTTGAGTTCTTGCTGATTGATCATGTATGCTCCCGTAGGCCACCTGTCGCACTTCTGCGGTCCGCCAAAAGTATATTCTGAAGAGCCCACCTTCTAGAACCACAATAGGAAAGTAGCAAGCAGGGTTATCGTTACTTGTCGATCTCGCAGTTACTTTCGGCCACATGCTTTGCATTTCGCTGTTCCCAAGTTGAAAATAAGCTTGATATCCAAATTAGTATGAACGCAAATCACTCTAACTTTTCCTTAATGCCCGTCACAACCGTCACAAACGGTACAGATAGATGTAACGTCGCTTAAGACTAAATGACTTCCTCGTCGGCTAGTTCGTTTCTGGAGAGGAATTTCGAAAGTCTATAGACTTGTCCACAATGCCGAGGACATAAGTAAGCGCCTCCTGCCCACCAACTACTGCAAATACGTACGGAGCAAAACAGAGAAGAAAATCTTGAAAGTATCATCAACGCCAACGCCATAAATGACCCCCAAGGCAGAAAACAATGGACTCTCTAACAAACATGCCCCTAACGCCGCGCCTTTGGTGAAAATCCATGCCGGTAAGGTCGTCAGAGCTATAGTGCATCAAAGTCCAGACAATACTTCAAGAATTATCCTCATCTGGTACGACTGAACCAAGTAAAATTTTGCGCACATCTGCGTCAAAATTCCGTGTGTCGACGATGTCTCTAGTTGGGAGTCAGTGATCATCACCGATTTGTAAAGAAGCTGAGCATCAACTCACATTCCCGTTTGTTGCTTCAAATCGTCATCCAATGCTTTCAACCGAGTCTCCCCGAGCTTGTCATCAGGATTTTCGTTGTCGTCAAAGAAGCGGATGAACTGGACGCCGATCCAATTCTGCTGTTCGTTTGTCCGTCGAACATGAGTCACCAAGCGTTTGATCGGTCCATCTACACCGCAGAAATTGTCTCGGTTCTTGAGATTCCAGTGTCCGTTCGTCAAGACATATATGCTGACCGGTTTCTTATTCTGGATAGCCTTACTGACCAACTCGTCCAAACTTGGGGCCATGTTGCATTGATCTTCATGGAATAGCATCTTTTCTATATTATCTTTCAATTCCGAGGTCCTTGTTGATTGGAGTGGAGGGTGAGATGAGGTAAAATAGACTTCAAAGGTTGCATTTGGGTCAACCTCTCCCTTTTTGAGTAAGTACGAGAGGACTTGGCAGCTCGCGGCTACTTTCTTTTGATGAGGCTCCATGGATCTCGAGTCATCCACGAGAAACATCTAGAGATATGACTGTCAGTGGACGCAGTGAAACTGATGTAGGTCATGTATTCATCCTTACCTGATCACGGCCCTTCTCCCCTTTCAACTTCTGCAGGGCTGACACCAGCTGTGGGTATGCCTCAAGGGGTCTCCCTTTGAATTCAGACTTCATGCTTGGAGAGCGTCGGAATCGCGAACGTGAGCGATCTTTACCTTCTATGCATAGATTGTAGATGGCTGCCATTGTAATTACACCATCATTGACTTCATGGGGAGAGTTGGGTTCCGTGTTCCATTGAAATTGATTCGGAGGAAAGAGTCCGAGTTGGGATGTGTAGGATGGCAATCTTTCCTGTCGACTTGGGAGACTTTCGTTCCGAAGGACGTCCATCGGAGGGTTGCTGGCGACGTTCAGTGATATTGGTTGTTCCGGTACTCCCATTGCCTCATTTCCCACGTCCATTGGGGTACTTGTCTGAGCTTCGATATTGAGAGCATTTGCGGCATCAACTGGCCCAAACTCCGGTGTTCTGTGCCGATTGAAAGGTCCATGGTAGGTTTCAGATGCCGCATAAGTAGCACCTGGCACAGACAAGCGATTTTCGTGGTTCAAAATGCTGTCAGAACCATGATTCGGTCGCTGGGGCACAGTGTTGAACCTCTGAGGCACTCGCGTGTTATGCCGGTATGCATTTCCCAGGTCAATCTCGTTTCGCATTTCTTCCGGTGACTGTACAATAATTCCAGGACTGGATTCCGATCTTGATCCGATGAAATGAGTTGCCTCTACTGTTCTTGGAGAGTTCTCAACCGGGAGTTGACTCAGTGGGCTGGTTTCCCTCCTCCGAAATGTGGAATATGGCTCTGAGAATCTGGTTGTAAGAGGGTAAAGTTCTTCGTGTGGCTGAACCAGGTCAGGCCCTTCAAAGACTTTGCTCTTCCATTCGTCATGAAGCTCAATGGCCTCGAGCCTTTTTCTTGGGTTCATAGAGAGCATGCGGGTAAGCAGAAATCTGCTCACTGCCAAAAACCAATGAGATTCTTCCCCAGCGAAGCTACTTGCTCTCTGAAGCCATGTTTCAACTGAGTTCAGAAGGCACGGCCCGTCTGGATCTCCGTCATGGAAAGATCCCTCATGAAAGCCTCCTTTTAAGCGGGACATGCGAGTCTCAATAACTCGATCTTTCTGGTAAAGATCACGTCCATACTCTCCCCACCTTGTCCAGACGAGAGCTTCGCTAGCAACGGCTCCGAGAGAGAATACATCGCTCTCCCATCGAATTGCCCTGGAGTCTCCATGATCCCTGTATGCCTCTGGGGCACCTGTAAGATCCAAAGTCAGCTGATCCAGAAGGTGTGATGTCAGTCATTTACATAGCAAGCACTTACTGTACATCCCGTTACCCCAGTTGTCGTCGGCGTTCAGTTCCATTCCCTGGTTTCTTGACCTACGAATATGCCCAGTTCCCATATCCACAAATTTGAATTTTGCAGCGTATACGTTGCCAGACTGATCAGGGCAGACCAGGATATTTTGTGGCCTGATGTCCTGGTGAGTTCTATGATTGTAGATAATTAGCTCAACATGAAACTGGTCAAACGTGATATGTTATGGCAACAGACCCTCTGAGTCCCCAGGACCCTTTGCCTCCTTGAGTTTCCTTGAGGTTGTGAATTGCGTGCAGACCGCCCAATAGATCCATCAAGTTGTTCCAGAAAAGGACACGGTCTGAACGAGCTAAAGGAGGAGGACACGATTCGAAGAAAGACTTCAGATTCCCGCCTCTGGCGTACTCAAGTATTACGGTTCGTAGACCAGGAATTTCGAATGAGCCGAAATATCTAATGACGGACGTAGAATCGTACAGAGTCGGTTGTGCGTCCAGCTGCGTGTACATATTCACTTCATTTTCGTAGGTTTGAACCACCTCTGGGTCTTCTCCATGATAGGTTTTGAAGACCACCTCCTATTAGAACTATATCAGAATCCGAGTCTTTTATTCAGTCTAGCGATTGCGCGGTAGTGTGTATTACCTCCTGGTTAAAGCACAGCGAATGTAGCGTTACTCGAAATACGCAGACTCTGTGGTCGTAGGTGGCCCCTGAGTGTTTGATCTGTTCTTTGGCGATGATAGGGATGATCTGTAGCGGTGGGAGATGTCGTTTGTGAGGTTTGCCTCTCCCTTCGGTATCGAACAGGAAGGGGCAGAATCTCCACTGTTCTTTGTCGAATTCCTCAAAAATACTTTTCTCTGCGGCCTCGGAAAACGCATGAGGTGTCTCTCTCAGTGGTAGTAATCCGTCATGAATAGACTCTCCTGTGAAAAGCGAAATGTGCTGGGGTTGCGACATGTAGACGAGGATGGAGAAGACTTGGATGTAACCCCTCTGAATAGTGGAAGTGCTGTCTTTGATCCAGTCTTCTCGACCAAGGAGAACGCCTTCCACATTCTCCGCCACCCAGAAGCTGTCCAGCGCGCATCGGGGAACAAAATCAACAAGCCCGTCCTCGTACCCTCTCATGCCACGGCAGCTACGCTCGGAGACGTACTGATCTACATATCGCTTAAATTTTGCAATGATGTTGTCTGGCTTCATCTTTCTTCGATTGAGAACTTTAGGGGCTAAGAAGAAACGACAAGTGAGTGCTCTAACAGTGAAAGAACTTCATGCCAAGACTCGGGTTTTGAGGGTTAAAGATGCTCTTGACTCTCAATTTGACTAGGCGCTTGAGGTAGTGACGAAGATTGTCTTGACTTTGAAGCCACAGGATATCAACGCCGTCGATTTCAACTCCAGGCGTTTTTATCCCAGGGGGCTTTCAGAAGGTTTGTGGGGATAACGGCGAGGCCAGGCGAGCAAAGCCAATGCGGCGAATTTCATCGTTTTAACTGCCATACCGTTGGCGAACCAGTAAGGCAATAAACGCCTGATAGGCATCGACTCAGGTCAGACAGACTTGGTGCGCCTGGTCTGCTTTTGGCGCGGATTCCTCCTCATTATTGGCCACATTCGACGTGACAGGCTATGAAAATGAGGGACAACTTGCATAGAGGGGCTGGTTTTATTGATCCTTCCCAGCAGAGACAAGCGTTCCATATGCAGCCTGTGCCAAAAGTTGTGGCAGGCCAAAAATTCAGAATCAATGTTCCTTGCTCGTCGCTGAGCGGAAGAATCGGCATCCTGCAGGTCTCGGCAGCGTTGTCTGACGTGCAGCCTGGCCTCCATCTCTCAGCCCCGAGCGAAATAGCCAATGAGTCCCTCAAGTGCGGCCGATTCTCCCGCCGCTCTAAGCTCGCGCGACTAGGCCTGCAAGGGGTGAGGCAGAGGAGCCGAGGTGAGCATACATACTCCAGATAACTATAGAGGTAAGTGCGGCGAAACTTTTGGTACCCTTTGCACCTTTGTAGCACTCAAGGTGGGAAAGTTTGCAAGGAAAAAAGAAGGCTTCGAAAGTTATAAAAAGAAGAACCTCTCATCTGAGGAAGTCCTGGTCCCTCAGTTTAACATGGTCTTAGCACAGGAATGAAAAGCACTTTTTCGTATCATCATTAGGACTGTGTTGTAATCTTTCGACACATTTTTACAATATAAAGGGATGGTGCCTAGGACGAGAGGCAGGTGAGCAGGTGATGCTGCTGACTTTGCTTGAGGGAAGGAGAGGTGGGCCTCTTCTTGCCCATGTCGGAGTGTGACGTCGAGGAAGCTACGTTCTTGCTGTATGGAGATGCGTCGGAAGTCCCTACCCACACTCCTTTGAAGCAAGCTCCGTCGCTACACGTCTGCTCCATGGTAGACCTACGGGAGCAGTGATGAAAAGCAAGCGGGAACAGTGATGAGAAGACAATCACGGAGCCGTTTCCCCTCGGGGGGAATCGTAAGACTTCTAGGATTTCATATCTGAGTTCTCTTGATCTGGCCCACAAATCCACAGCTCCAGATCATGCGTTTCCAATGGAACGATTTCCCTTGCTCTGTTGACACCCGTCCAGACGCAGTTCGTCGTTGTTGATTCGTATTCCCATTTTATGAGTTCTCTGCGGCCCAGATTTGAAACAATATCAAAAGGAGATGGCGAATGAGAGAGTGGACGGCGTGCTTGCCTACGAAATATCTACTTGAGTAAGCCTCCCCCGAGCATCGTCCCGAATTCCAGAGGATTCTCACTGAGCAGGACCAACTCCTGCCTCGACCTTCCGCAACGTCAATGCATAGATGCTTCCATCGTGCGAGAATTGTTGGTCTAGTTGGTTTGACCAAGAAAACGGAAAATCGTGAAGGCCGGTGTTCGATTATCCTCCGATGCGAACGCTTCTACTTGTTTTGCCCCAGCGGCCAAACGATGCATTCTGGGACCAAGTAGATATACAGAAGTAATGTGACGAGAAACGCGATTCTTCTCGTGCCAAAATGATCCCCAAAGGAGCAAAAGACGAACCCCCGGCAACCTTTCATAGAGTCAAGTGAACGTGTTCCTCAGTCGACCATTTTTAACCCTCTACCTACTGTGAGCGGAAGCCCAGTTAACATCCCCTGTTTTACATCATTGGGACGACTCGTACTGTGTTGAATATTTTCCCAACATTTTCCTTTACATACCATCTTCAGGCCTTTTGGGGGGAAGGACGTACTGCCTACGGAGTGTGTGGTAGGTCCTTCTAAGGAAGGAGCCGGTTCGAGAGGACGGCAGGGGAGGAAGGAGGGGGAGCATGGACGATTCTTTGAGAGGCAGCAACCACCGAGACCCGGCCCAAGGGAAATCTAAGGCAAGAAAGGTCAACATTGAGACATGGAACTCCAGTATTCCGACGGCCGACCTGTCAACAGATCTCAGACCGATAGACGACGGAACGTAAACTATTGGATTATTCTTGGACGACTTTAAACGCAGAAATATGCAGCTGTCTGTTCGATTACACGTGCCATCTGATATTTGGCAGAAATACGAACTGGTTCAAAACGCGAGACCTTAGAAGCTAATGATTTGTCCGGGCCGCCAACCCTTTAAAATTTAGCAAATGGCGTCGACTTAACACGGTTAATGGCACCTGACCATATGCATTCGTCTCTAGCGGCACCAAGTATCCCGAGATCTCAAGTGCTAGCTCTGTACGGGGAAGTGCTCTTTGAGAAACCTCTGTCTGCACTGGCTGCCTACATTCTGCCTCGGCTCTCGAGCTTCATCCCAACCTCCCCCGCTAATGCTGTAATGTCAATTTGCGCTAGAAGCCTGCTACTGGTGACCATGCGTGCTTTGGGGCGTGCTTTGGGGTGAACATGCAAGAGGCAGACAAATCTCCATGTCAGCCATTTATACATTCATTACATCCAGTGGGGACAAGGCAGCGTGAATCTAGCAAGATACGAAACATCAACAAAATAGTTCAGAATTTCCTTCACCGGTAGTCATTTTTGTTACATGATGTCTATAATAAGTGAATTCTTACAATTTCCGCCGTGCACTTTTTCTCAGTCTTACACACATGAATAACCAGCCGCCGATGGTTGCCGCGGTCAGAGGACCACAGAAGCTTAAGAAGAGCATTAAGCTATCACGCTTCCAGATGAATGGTCTTGTCATGTCGTCTGGCCCATCTTCTTTCCAAAGCAACACTCCACTCTGGAAGAAAGTCTACCATTAAGTCAGAGGTTCATATCATGCCGGCGGTATTCGGGTAAGCCGTTCTTACTGCAACGAAAGTGGCCGGCAGAAAGATTAGTGTTGCGATCGTGATGACATGCATCGACGTCGTTTCCTTTAACGTCTTGTCTGTTATGACTTGCATCTGCTTCGTGTTCTCGTGCGCTATTTCCGCGAACCAATTACCGATATGACTGGTACGCTGCTGGAGTAATCGCTCATACTTTGAGGTCCCATGTTAGCTTAAGAACGCTTTCTTTCATTCTGCTTCTGATGGTATGCTCACCAGCTGTATGCTTTGACCAAGGGTGATGGCCAAGCAGCGCATTTGTTGCAGTCGTGTTTCCAATCTCCTCGCGATAGATTGGACTTCTTTGATGAAGTTGCTGATTGCTCCTTCACATGCAATCTTTCCGCGAAACTCGGCGGCGGCGGTGTGACTGTAGAATGTGCAGATGTCATTAAGGACACCAATATCAAGTTCCAGAGCTAGAGAAGCTCGATGAATGATTTCAGAGTGCTTGTGCAAGGTCTGCACGTCTTTGAACCGAAACTGGTTGAGAACCTCCCATGTGTCTGGCTGGGGAGGCGGTGAACTTGTGTCCGTAGTACAAGCAGTGCAATGGCCACCGAGCTCCGGATCCGTCTGTTTTGACTTCTCCTGTCTCAGCCAAGAGCTCAGAGTTGAAGACGTCCTGTTTGCCATCCGGGATAACATCGACATCTTGTTCTTCTCAGGGTCAATAGTGGTGGTCAAAGTGCCCGACATGGATTGACTGTGCGAGTACATAGTTTGGCTACGGGAGTCTCTCAAAGGCTTTGGGTACGCACTTAAGAGGCTGGACTCCCTGTCAATGAGGTCATCGACAATCGCTTTGCTGGCTGGCGTTACAATCGCTCGAATCCCTGCCTCGGTCTCGTTGATGAACTGTCGCCAATTCTCATCGCACCAGCAGAGGTAAACCAAGTGAGTAGCCAACGACGCCTGAAGATAGAGAGAAACATCTCCATCTTGTGTTTCAGTCTTGGCTGGAATTCTGAGGAGAGGACTTGTTTTCTTGATCCGGTCTTCAAAAACATCATCTGCCTTGACGGTGAACCAAAAGGCCCGTCCAGTTTCCACGTCGAAGGAGTGATAGTTTGCAACTTGACGAATCTGCCAGTCCCAGACCCCTTTGCCACTTTCGGAAGATTCGACGGAGCGGAGAAGATAAGACAGTTGTATTTCGCGACCGGAACGGCCGATCTTAGGAAGCTCTGGGAGGCCTTCAGTGAGACAGTTGAGCGTGTCGCTGCCTTTGAACTGAGCCAGACAGAGATCGAGAGGCTCGCTCTGTCGTCCGAAGGCGTGTACTGGCTCCAAGAAGGAGGGGTTGACTTGGTGATATGAGCAAACTAGTTTGAACATATCCATAGAGCAACTCAACGGCGATCTCGAGTTATCTGCGCTAACAAAACTTTCCGTGGTGGTCAGTAGTTTTCAACCAAGGGTTGAAGGGGTATCATAGCTTACACGTGACGAACGTGCGGGTCTTGATCACCGCGGTGCAGGTGTGACCAAAGGGTCTCCATATCCCAAATGGCTTCTTCCTCATCAGGGAATTCTACTGACATCAGATCAGGAGCCTAAAATTAAGAAAGTACATGGTTTCTCACGATTTCGTCTTCCAGTCTCCCAGAACGTTATCACAGATGCCGCGCGGTCAAACAAGGAGCACTCCCTCTCTAGGAGGCTTCTATATTGCCGTTCACCGAAGAGAGCTTCATGAGGTTCTTGTTTCCTGAGCTGTACTTGAGGATATTCGTCGGAATTACGGCAAATCTCCGTGAACCGATCGTACGCGTCTTGTGTCTGCATGTTGAGAATGAAGGTTTCACAAAACAGATACACAGAAACCTGAGGCAGGATCTGGACAAAGCGTCTACAATAGGTGTAAAGATAACGACAGGAGTCGGCACAACCAGGGGGTCTTCCTTAGTATTCTGAGAATGCGTCGCCTGTGGGCCGAGCCTCAGGAAGATGGATGACATTTAAGTTTGAAGAAAAGTACATGCAATAATTCCATTTCGGCCCGGGTGGCGGGGTCGCTCAAGATTGTCAGATTCTCACTGGCTAACGCATTCGGTGTTTGCCTTGCAGAGGTGCACATCTCGAACACTGCCTCTCGCGCATTAGCAGCACTAGATTCATGCAGGATTGTGCCTTAGGTAACGTAGTAGACATCGATTACTGAAAACCCCTCTACTTATGACCTAATGACCCGAATAAATACTCTCCCTTCATGAGGCTTAGAATACCATATCGTGCGTCCGGGCGTGGTTTAGGCAAGAGACACGTCCGGTGCTTGATTGCTGTCTCTAGAGCCTAGCCTGAAACTAGCCTGACCTCGGTTTCTTTTTTTTTCTTGGTATAACCAGATGTTGAACGTCGTCCTTTATGTCGCTTTGGTTAGTTTTGAGTAGCCCAAAGTCGTGATATACTGGGTTACCTGAGTGATTGCTATTGTGGCCGTTATCACATAGTCGCCATCCTTAGACTGTCTAACATTAGCTATATCTCCACTAGAGTCTCCGTCTGCCTCTTCTCTACCACTGTTGCTGATCATCATGTCCTTCATCTCTCCCTCTTTACCCTGCATCAGCATCTCTACCGTCTATACCTATTGTCTCCGTCTTTCTCTTTGTCCCCATCTCTCGGCCTCTATGCATTGTTTCCGTAGGTATTCTCGTATATTACCCTTATTATCTCATATAGAAGGATGAAACATGCTTACCGTGAGGCTAAAGTTGCCCGCGCCTCGCGTATTCTGGAGCCAGGCCTCAAGAGCATCCCTCCGAATTCTGTATCCATTGATGGTCGAGACTATCATTGCGCGACCGATTCATTGATTCCATGCGGGGTCCGATTCAAGAGAAGACCAACAACGGCGAGGCACATTTGAGGAATGACAAGAGCTGAGCCCCATAATTAAGTGTTGAGTCGCCTCGAGGCTCAATGCAGGCTCCCATACTGATCACATCGCCACCGGTCCGGAACGAACCAAATAGGGGAAGGGGGAGTTGGAAGCCTACGCACCGCCTGTTATTAACAGGACACGAAAGCACGTCAACTGCGACTTCATTGGCCGCCTGATATCTCACCGGCTGTGATCGGGCGCATTGCTTCGGCCGTCTTGGGGCTTGTTGGATGTTAGACAAAACCCCGCTTCAGCAGGCTGGCTCAGCTGGTCAGCGTTACCATGCACGGCACTTCTAGCTGCATCAGTTGTCTCACCGGTAGGTTCAGTGATAACCACGGCACCTGTTCTGTTGTCCAATCAAGCAGATTGTTGCAGCACACCTCCGCCATCGCTGACTTGGTCTGGACCGCTCCTATCGTCTGTGTCAGCTTCGTGAAATAGATGCCTTACCGCAAGCGACAGGCGCTCTCACTCGAGCTGATCCACCCGCCAAGATAGCCTGCTCATACAGAGTAGCATAGCGTACCAGGTTCTCTTGAGGAAGTAGAAACGGAATGACTCCCAAGGATCTGATACTCCTACCTTTGGGATAAGGGCAACATGACTGACCCTTGAGGAATTCATTATGCTTGGGGAAAGGTGGCAGAAGGGGCCCTCTTATTTAAGTGATTCAGTTGGATCATAGATCGTAGATTTTCTACGAGGCAAATCACTAGTAGAGATGGTAGATCATGAAACGATTTGATATCTTATAGTACCTTGATCCTGACTTATTGTAGGTAGTGAGAGGTTTTATGATAATGATGGGTTACAGTCCATGACTTCTCAGTCTAGCTTACTCTCAATACCACCAGCAAGCAATCATGGGTTCCAAATTTCCTACTACTAAGCTAACTCACAAATGAGGACACGAACAAGATCGAATATACTTACGAACGTCCACCAGCTTGGTTCGGGCGTCACCAAAGGATCGATCATCCATGGATCATCTCTGTCTACCCAATTTTGTGCCGAATCCTGAACCTCTTCGAGAAAGTCCAGAGCCCCCATAGGCTTACTTCTGTCCATATCAAAATCTGAGTAGTAGACTTCATTGGACCTGCGGTCGCCGCAGCCATAAGACTTATGAAATTTAGCACCAGGCTTCGAGCAGATACCATAGTCAATGAGATAGATTTGCGTCGGGTCGTATTGATACCCGTTGTCCACGGCTTCCAAAAAGTAGCCTCTGATATCTTTCTGGTTCATGAGAGACACTACCGATTCTCTACAAGAGCTGAACATCCAGTAGTAATCATATTTGAAGACCATACCGCGGGTTCACGTCAACTCTGCCCGAAAATCGGGACTGGTGGTTTCGAAAGGGAAACGAGGAGGCCTTGGTATGGCCGCCTCCTTATCTTTCCAAAGCTGATAGCAGAGGAGTCTACAGTTGAAGGTCACGGCAGATGCCCATTCATCTGTTTTCTGTTGCCAAATTTGACCGGTCGTTGATGGGGCTGTTTCGTCGGCGGAGCTGCTGTCCACATCTGGTCCACATCTGGCGTCCCTTGTAATTTTTGACTGTCAGAGGTCTTGAACATCTTGTTCCCGGACCTTTTGCGTACGCAGTCTTTGATGGCCTTCTTCAATGCCGTCTGAGACTCTTTACACGCCAGCCAAATATTAGCATCAACTACCTTGCTTCCGGTATATCAATTCTTGATAAACATAAGGTGTGCACAAAACAGTCTAACGATTATAGAGGTTGAAAGATTATCAGGCTTATCGATGCTGCTGGGGAACAACATGTTATTGAATCATGATATGTGACAGTGAAAACTTCGATTTTGTTAGGGGTCTGCTCCACCACGTGCCATTACAGGCGTTCGATTGACATCGGACGGTGGGCAGATAATGCAGGTTCACATGTAAAGCACCCGACCGACAAGTCGGTCAGGCCGTAGGTATTTGCTGTCGCGAATCCGAGCAGCCATGAGAGCGGCTTCCCGTAGCGTTGAATCAACTTCCTGTCAATCTGACAGCAACTTCAATCAAGTATAGATTAGAGTGTTTTGATGCCACTTATAGCCCCCTTCGCGCTTAGATGTGAGCCGAGATCAAAGACCTCCTGTCCGACATCAGTATCCATGATTTGTTTCCAGTACATGATCTTGCCCAGGTGGCAGAAGCCAGCAGATGAGATCTGTCCAAAGACGCGTCGGATTCGCAAGAAAGAAAAGCACCATCCGAAGTTTCTAGTCGAGGGCGACAAAAGATCCATGGTCTTGGACGGTCCGGGCTCAGTCTGGCCATGGCGTGATCGTCTCAACTCGTCCCGGCGGCAATCTCTGATCCTCCCCTCGGAAAGCAATGACTGATAGCTGTTCGGGCCGTCTACGCAAATCTTCTGACAGTTGTATGTTCGAGAATCACGTGCAATGTTTGAGAGGAGTGCTGCATAGTAGCGCGTTGTCCGTGGATCTGCCGCAGATTCTGAAACAAAACCTTTTCAAAGGTCCACCTGTCATGGTTTGAACCTTTTCCATTCCAGCCCTTTGATCAGACAAGTTGAGATTTCCATGACACAGGATTGCTCCTCTGTGAACTTTCAACTTTGACTCGAGTTCTCTCAGAAAGTTTGCTTTCCGTCGGCAGAGGGGAGGCATTTACTGCCCACCCCGTAAAGTTGGCTGGTAGACGTGTCTAAGCCGAACTGTTGGGGCGGTGTTTCTGAGTTCAACTGAGCTGGTTTTGTTTGATGTGATGGGGTTTCGGGACACGGCACACCCCTGCCATGGTTACGGGTCCCTAGATTTGGAAGTACGGGCATTGTAGCCTTGCAGCGCACACACACGGACTCGGATTCACCCTGCTTACGTTGCCTTATTGAGTCTGGATTGAAGGTTGATCTGTCTAAAGTTCGAGCATCGGCTTCCCAAAGTTGTCGATACCGCCCCCTCACGATATCAGTCCAGTCGTCTAGTGACGTGAAAACCTTAAATAGGCTCAAGAGGTCATGGCCATCGCAGCAGCGCGTCAGTTTAAAGTTAGCAGAGTACTCTGACTCGGCATTGGCAGGACCGTGAAGTTATGACTTGTCCAACGAGCAGGTACCGCGTCAAGGCCTCATGAGAGTCCTCATGGCCGAATCCGTATTCTGATTGCACATTTTGGTCAAATGTGTTCGATGATGGCAAATCAATTATATTGGTATGTCGAGATCTAACAGTTTGAATGAGGGGCTCATGGGTTGATAGGCCTCACTCCATAATTGTATCCCAAGTGAAAGAACAATGCTTGGACCGTCTCGCATCGCGGGGTTCCGTTTTAGTTTTTTGAACGCCTGTGTATCACACCCGTTCCTGACCGTTGGATATGCTCCCTCCTCCTGGACTGCGCTGATTGCTCGCTTCTTGCTCACTTCTTTCTAACTCCTCTCATCTTTGGTCGTTAATATGTTATGCGTTAATCATTCATGTAGTTGCCTCAGTTTTTCACTCTCGAGTCCCGGGCCGGCCGGCTGGCCCGCTCGACTCGGCGATCGCCGTGGGTGGGCCGGGGGGTGGATGAACCCCATCGCTCGGCCTCGGAAAGTAGACCATCTTTGATGGAAGCGCCTCTTTTTGATGCCTGTGACGGTAAAATGTGAGATCTTGGGAAGCTGATTGTAGTCGAAGGGCTTTCACATACTGCGCAGAGATGACATCTATCGCCAAAGCGGGAGACTGTATTGTGGCAGTGGATGGAGCCCTGCAGAGTGTCACGTGAGTCAATTGAGCGCACCATATCACGACCTTTGAGAAGACATACGTAGTAGTTGGAGCAGTAGTAACCCATTGTGAAGACTGTGTTGACGTATGGAGACCGGAAAAGGGAAGATGCTCAGAAGACGTTGAAGTGGTTGATATGGGCGAATAGTAGAGTGGATCGCGAAACGTCGAAGGGATGGACCAGCCTGGGTACGATGGGAGATATGAGCAGATCTTTCTGATGTTCGTGGGACGTCAAAGAATGCCAAGTCGTTTGAGCACTTGAATTGAAATGGAGGAGAAGGACTTGGGAGAAACTTATACATGCTCCAAACGCCACCAACGCCCAGACGCCGGCAATGGAGAAGGTCCATTAATAACACACGCTCTTGGCTAGTCCGGCAAGTTCCTTTGCGGCAGCAGAGTAGCAGACCACTGCCACTTGCCTTGCTTTGCGTAGTCCGCCTCAACGAAACGAAACAAGCCTCGAAGACCGTGACACCTATCCAGGGCTGCCCCCTTCAGGAGCTCCTAGTCGGCTTGTGGCCCGACAGGCAAGCAGAACTAAGCCTAAAAATCATCCGACGAAATAGCTTTCAGTGTGTCATACAGGGGGGATGGAGGGGATGGCCGGGCCAACTTTCGTGAAAGAGCTATAAGCACTGCCTTGGACACCATGTGTAGTGTAGCAAAAGGGCGAAAAGAGGGTACAGTGTTGAAGGCCTGCGGGCCAAGTGCTACGCTGTGTTGGGCATTGGGCCAAAGTTTCCGCTTGGTCAGTGCTCCTCCGGCACGGTTCCCAGCTTTCCGGGAACCCAGAGTGCCCCTTGGTCCCCTTGGCCTCTTTGTCAGTTGTTGCTGCGTGTTCCTACTTGCCAGTTCTTAGCTGGTGCTGCTGGGGCCCATCCAGTCTGAGGGAGATAGCGCTTGTTTGTGTTTGTGGCAGACCGTGGGGCTTGTCTCTGGACAACGGGTGACGACCCGACTCACGACGTCTAGCGTTGGCGGCTCAAAATGACGAGAAACAAGTAGGCAGGACAGTACCAAGACATAAGACGTGCCACCGCTAGGGAAGTTTGCGGGGAACATCGCTGGGCATGGCTGGTGGTAGTTGGGGGCGAAGGGCGTTCGCTAGGCGTGCTTAGTTTCAGATGAGACCGAAGTGCAGAGTATGGTACACAAAGTAAGGACGGAGTGGCTCAGAAGGGTACGTGTACGGTCTCTTGGAGAGCGGGTCCGCTCGCATGTGCGGCATGGCACCAAGATCAAGCGTATGTACGGATATGCTATTTGTGGTGATGACAGTTGGTGTTCCGGGGGAAACAACGGTAGGTTGAGCCTTGCTTGAGGTTGATGGAGAACAGGGGACCCTCTCCCCGGCGACGAGTTATGCGGATGGAGCTGGTCGAGACCGTTCGGAAGGGTTCCACGTCAGCAATTCAATGATGTTGAGTCGAGATAGGGCTATAAGCTCCATGAAGGATTGTCAAAACTGTGGTTTGATGATCTCATTCATAATACGGGTCATGTCATGGAGGCATAGGTACATGGAACTCAAGAGACTTTGGGGGCCCCAGGAGACTAGATCGGGACCAGATACCATGCGGCGGGTACCTTACTTCACCCTTCCTAGGAAGCCGATAGACCGATGCGGGCCGCTACGGCGCCTCGAGGCGCCGGCTAATGTCTTGGAGTTCAGGTGAGGCAGGGTTGATCAATGTACAATGAGTTTGGGTGTCTTTGATGACAACGAGGGTCTCTGACTATGCTTATAAAGTTGACGAGAGAGATGTGAAAGTGTATTGAACTTGATTGTTCAGTGTGATGAGTGAGTGGGTGAACGAGAGATCCATATCCGTGAGTGGAGGAAAGATGAGTAAGCGGACCGACGATGAGATGGGCTACGAAAGGTTACGTAATAACTCCGGTCCGACCAGATGACATAACGCGACGCGGCACGTGCGGACAGGCCAAGGCAGGTGGGGCCTCTGGATCCGAGCTCAAACTCTCTTGGGAGCTCCTGGAAACTTTCAGCGCAAAGCTCAAGTTCCCTCTCCTGGTGATTTTCGCATCATCTTAATCCAGAGTCAGACCACTCCATGCTGCACATTCGCAACGAACAATTGAAGCAACTGTCGAGAGCCCACGATACCTCCATCGGCCGAGTGAACAGCTTCATCGGAAGTCAATCAGTCCGAGTCCCATAAACCAAAATACTCCGATTGGGCGTCTAATTACATCGCATCGTCATCTCTTCTTGTTAGACGTCACTCAACATGGCCGTATTCGACAGCAAAAAGTTCCAATCCTCGGCGGCGACTAACACCTTCGCCGCCAAGTACCGAGCGCAAATGGCTAAGAGGCCATTCCTCCTATTCGGTCTGCCTTTCGTGGCCGTTATGGTTGCCGGTTCATTCGTCTTGACGCCAGCTACAGCGATCCGCTACGAAAAGTACGATAGAAGGGTGCGACAGGTTACCAGGGATGAGGAGCTGAACATGCGTCGGTCAGCACGCAAGGTGGACATGAAGGAGGAATACTACGTAAGTCATAGTGTTGAAGCAGCTTGGCGAGAAGTTGGACATGTATGGAGCAGGACTAACTGAGGACAATAGCGACTTGCGGCCAAGGACATCGACAACTGGGAGCAGAAGCGTGTCAAGCGATTCGCCGGCGAACATGATGGCATCATTGGCGAGTAGAGAAGCCATCACGATACGCCTTGCATCTCGATCGACTTGAAGGCTACGATGCGTTGGCACAACTTCGAAATGCCAGGCTTGTCAACATGCGTGCATCGAGATGGGATGAATAAACGCGTCGATGAAAAAAAATCCCTTTAAGCAAGGAACATTGTTTATCAATCACGGCCACGATCGTTGCGGTCAACTCCCTCGCTCAGAGTCTCGGCCCAAGCAAGAACGCGACCGCGGCAAGGCGCTTGTTGTGGCAGAATTGTTGACGAAAGAATGTGCACATCTTCATCTCGGCAGCGTCTGACCTTGATCAATGCGCACAAAAACAATCAGCCACTTCGTGCCCAATCCCCCAAGCCACCAAGGGTTCAAGGCCAGCTAAGCGTTGCCTTCAACGTCACTTCCGAACCCCGTTGTCAATCATTATCTGGCAGGTCTCATGCGGCCGCCGTGGCTGCCGTGGAACGGGACGGGAGGCATGCATAAGAAGATCCCTATTAGGGGGAGGCGTCGGACCGTCGTTATTGGGACAACCAAGATGCACAACATTAGGGCGGCTCCCTTGGGCGCTTGCACGCGGGATGACGCACCCACGGGTCGATCTGGGGTGGCCGCAGTGAGCGCGGCCACTCCCTGTTGAATGTACGAACATGAAACAACTGTCTTGATCCATCAGAGACACGATTGAGAAGCTGGGAGCTTGGAAAAAGTTGGTGTTATTGTTAAGCTTGGTGCTGGTGAAGCAAGCCCCTATGCACCGGGAAGAGTGATGGAGCGCATGCTGTCTCCCTTGGTCGCCTCACAACGCGCTACACGCGAAGGCGCATTCCAGGTACAGGCTGACGCTCAAGTTCAACATCATGCATGTAAAGCAAGTCTCAATCGATATCGACTAGTAGCGTGGGAATACCAAAATTTGGGTCATAAAACGTTCTTCGGCATATAAGCTGAGTGCTCACATATTCAATGCGCAAGACAGCGGTGCCTGCCCTGCATCCTCTGGCCATCGGAAGCCACTGCTTGGATCTGACGACGTCAATAGATAGATGAGGTCCCATCACGATCGAGGTGCTGTCGTTCTGAACGAACTACTGGTGAAATGCAACGGTTTCCTTGTCGCACGCATCAACTTCAGCCTCTGCTGAACGAAGCTGTCAAGCAAGCCACCGGCCCTAGTACGGGAAGGGGTGGCTGTTCCGTTTCAAAACGTCTTCGTGTTCTCATCGGGCGATCAAGTCGCACCATGAATCCAAGAGCGAGATGAGGAAGGAAAAAAAAAAATGCCCGGATAGAAACATTCGCATAGGTCACTCAAGGGCCAGTGGCGGAGATGTCACAGAAAGATTCAGGAGGCCCAGCGTCTCAAGACGGGAGTTGGTACCGCGGTCGAGGAAAACCAAAAAGAAGAAGCCTTGTCGATCGGGATCGACGGGGCATTGCCATGCCGTCACTTCGTTCCCACCACGCCCCCATAGTATGAGCCCGGCAGGATGGTCCTGATGGGGGTCCGCGGGCCACTTTGTCGACTTTTCTGATGGGAACGTGAGCACGACATTTTGGACTCGATGAATTCCAAAGGGCTGAACGACTGCGCGAGGTGTGCAGGGGCGGCGGGTGCGCGGAGAGCGTTTGTGGGAACGAGCTAGTTTTCGGCCTGGCAGCTTCTCGTACGGGCGCCCGCGGAACGAATATCTGTGTTTTTTTGGTAATAATAGTAAAAAAGTAACCCTGTCTGTCATCATGTAGCTTCTGATAGAGTCATCAGTTAGTCTGGTCGAGTCACCGAATAGCCTGACTGTATTCCTGGGATCGAAAGCCCCCCGTTGATACGGGATGCCGTTGGCTGAAGCGAATGGAAGTTCTTTGTGGCGCAGAAACGCCTTTCGGGGAGACCAACACGCCGATAACGCTTACGATTCGTTTGCGTGGATTGCTGACGCAAGGCTGTACTCTGGACCGTATCATGGTAGCGTGGTGTGTGCCGCGCAGCCTTGGGAGAGAAAGCCGAACTATCTCCTATTCCTGGGCATCATCACGAGACGATGCGTGGAGGGAGTGAACCGTGGGCAGGTGAGTCGGTCTCCGCTGGAGAAGTCTCAACTCGAAACTACGGATAGAGTACGTCAAAGACTTTTTCGGTCCGGCGCTTTTTTAGAGATGATTTCGCGTCTTGTTCTTCCCTTGCAACGCCCTTCCGATTCACCGGGAATATACACAATCCGAGTCTGAGCATCACCAAGTGGAACTTCTTGGCAAAGGCCATCAGAAAGTCTCCCAACAGCCGGAGCGGCGGGGGGGAGGAGGAAATGGCGAGATATGGAAAGGGAGGTTGAAAGATAATCTCATGATTGGGGGAGGAAGAATGCTGAGCTGAAGAAAGAGGGTGTGCGCGATGAGACGGTCTGGTGGACTTGGCTCAGGCGGTAAACCTCCAATAGATGATTGCGAATTGCTTCTTGGGCTTTCTTGGAGACTTGGACACCACCACCACCACCATTAGACCGGTTCTTTCAGAGGACAGCAAAATTACGAGATCGTGATGTGAATGAAGGGCGAGGCCGCTCCCTGAATCTCTCGAGGGGGAGCTGTTCTCGCTCTCACCGACGCGACTGTGAGATCGAGATGGAAGTTGGTGCTGTGACCTCCTCGGGATGCCTCCGGACCTAGTAGTCCCCCCAACCTATCGAAATCTATTGAACAGGTTCTTGGGAGGTTCATCACGATGGGAGGATGAGGGGAAAGACATCAGCTGAGCAAGCTGCGAACTTGCTAGGATGATGGATCCCCCCCCCCGTTGGTGGGTTGTGGACTTTGCGGTTCGGAGCTAACCAAGATTCTTGCCAGGGATGGTAATGAGGAAGTGCACCCTTTTTTCCTGGGGGAAGAAGCTGCTTGATCAGCTGGAAGTGAGGGGTCAAGACCGGATGGCGTCGGATGCTGTAGGTAGTGTAGCCCGGTGGGCGTGGGGGAAACCCTACCGAAGGCCGAACGGTGTTTGGAAACAAGAGAGTCCCGACGGGACCGGATTGCCAACAATAGCAGGTCGGGATGAAGGAGCAGGGCAGGTGAAACTGGTGAGCTGTCAGTCGGCATGTGAGACTCATTGCGGGTGAAGACCATTGCATGCGGGATACGCGATGACAGTTGGCAGCGACGGTTGCAAGAAACGCAAAGAAATAGAGTGCTTGATGAACCTATCCTGCTGGCCATCTCGGTTCACCCACAACATGCGAACGGCGGCTGCTACCGATTCGTCGTCTTGGAAAAAGACCGCATTTCGCATTTCTGATATCTGACCGCTTCTTTCATCACGCAAAAGAGAAGGAGGGGAAATCTCGTCTGTTCCAATGCTAGTGTGACAAGTTTATCAACGGATCTCTGCACCGTTTGCCTTTAGCTGCAGGAACACGATGAAGATGGCCGACCGTTCGCGGCTTAGTCTCCCAAGCTCCATCTCAGGTACCATCACATCAGACCAGAAGACTTGCATTCGCTTCCGCAGTACAGCGGATGTACTACCAAGAGGAGTGTGTGTGGTGTATGTGTGTGTGTCCATTTTGCCATCCGCCGCGCGCCAATCCTAAAGAGGCTCAGACGGATGCCCATCGCACTTAGAAAAACATCTCGAGGTTCGTCAGCCACTCAGCAGCTGCGGCAGTGGCTTGTCGTTCTTTCCCCTCCTCTCCTCAAGTTCCCAGTGCCTCCCTCCCTTTTCCCACTTCCGTTCACGCTAGGCGGCAGCGTTTTGCAGCGTTTTGCACTCTTTGGGCATGGCTTAGGTGGGATCGTCGACGTTTGGGGGGGGGGTTTGGTCAGGATCAGATCAGGCGTGTCCTGCTGAACGGTCACGGTATCGGGTTCGTCAGCAGCGTCTATCTTTCCGAGGCAAGGGAGAAAGATGTGGAAGGTGGGTTAAATGGGTGTTGAAAGGACGGATGACGGTGGTGCCCCTGTCTCGGTCCGACATCGCGTTTCTCTGAATCTCTTCTGAAGGGGGAAGGAAGATCACGGCCGTTGTTGAGCATCCGTAACCGCATGGCATAGCATTGGCGATGGGGTAAAGATAGGCAAAAAGGGTCCCCCGATGCACGATGCGGGATGGAAGCGAGGGCATCACGCAGAAAAGACTCCGCAGAACAAGTTGCAAAAAAAACATTCCAGGATCAAGCAACTCAAGCACAAATGCGTAACTGGGATTCGAAGCGGTGGGCAAAAAATCAAGGAGTGTTCCAAGGCGATCAGTGGTCATCGCAGGAGCGCCTGCGCTGCTGATCAGCCACACCAGCAACGACCAGGAACCACTTGATCGGTGATCTTCACCGGCCGATTGGCTGTCAATTCGTCTTTTTCGGAATCAGCTTCTCGTTGGCTGACGGGCCCTCTTTCAGGCTTCATCCCACGTCCTTGTCGTGCTTGTATGACTGTTTGAGAATGGGGTTATATTTGCAGAGGAGCTGGGGAAGCAACGCCACACATGCACATACACACCCCCACCTCCTCCCCTCCCGTCGGTGTACAAGTAGGTGTGCGTCCAGGGCCGCCTCCGAGATATCAGAGTTGGATGGCGACGTGTCATTGGCTACGTGGCTGCGTGCCTCGCCGGCAGGGACGGGTCCCAAAATCGGGTGTTCACGACATTGCTGTTGTGGTCGTACGTGTAAAGCGCAAGACATCACCATCCGGGGGGGACCGGCTCAGCGAAACGAGAAGAAAGCAGTTGCTGTGCATCCATCCGGAGAATATACTTGCAAAGTACGTACGCAAGCGGGATCACGAAAAAAAAAAAAAAAAGAAAAAGAAGTGCCCCAGCTCTTTACCTTACCGTCAGACGGGTGCCCCTTGGCCCCGTTCAAAGTTTACAGGTTCACTGGGAGAGACATTATCGCGATCAGCATCGAAGATTGCAATTGCAAGAGACATGAAACACACGGCCTCGCGCCTGTGGAACGTATCTGAAGCCGTAGCGTATCCTTTGGGATCACCTTCTGGCTTCCATTCGATTAGAAAGCCCTGACAAGCCATAGAAGACACGCAAGAGGCAGATCAAGCGGTAGAAGGAGCGTGGAAAAAGATCAGACGGCGTTGACATTGATGAAATTCGTCATGCTTCCCTTACTACGTAGGTAGCGTTCAGACGGAAGAGATGAACGGATGACGTATCGTAACGTCGCCGTCAGCGCCCGTTTGGGAGCGTGCCCTCCGCTGATCTGCCTGAGATCCACGGCCACCTGCTGTAAAAGGTGCCCTTTCGTTGAGTTAGTAATGCTCATCAGAGCGTGGGACGTGCCCGCCCTTCCGGATACTTTGGTACGTGTCTTCATTCATCGTGGCGTCGAGACTGAACTTGGGGAGCTAGAAAGAAGCGAGCAGTTATACCTATCTACGTACTTTCCGGGTTCCTTTCAGGCTTCCAGGGCCGAGAGAAGTCAAGAACAGAGTTTCTTGACCGGGTGAACCTGGAAAAGCAGCTAGGTACCCAAGGGCTCACAGGAGTCACAGGCTGACCAACACCGCCTTGCTGGCCCCCCCTGTCCCCTGTTCATCTTCCTCAACCAGCTGTCAGCCTGGTTAATTCTCTTCTTCCTTCTCTTTTGTTTCCGTCCCCGTCCCCGGAACTCTCTTTTTGGCCGTGCCCTAAATTTGGTGATTTGCTCCATCGTGTGCTTCGTTTTTCGAGGTGGGCATTCCCAGTGTCTTCCAAATCCACGAAGAAACCACCAAACAACCACAAAAACATTCACCCCGTTTTAGGAACGCTAGTGTCGCCTCGTCTCTCGTCCAGCACAATTCGGACCTAAGATACACACATTCGGCATTCTTTCCTTCGTTGCTGTTCCTCCCGGAGACGAAGAAGGGCCACGCACGACCATCCGCAGCATGACTTCAGACGGCACATCTGACCGCCGACGAGTTGGAATTGGAATGACGACTTCCTTTCTTGTTCTGTCCACTTTCGCTTTGTCTTGGGTGTAGCTAATGTACTGCCTTTTGCGATACGACAATTCGGTAAAGGTCTGAGCAACAAACTAGGGAAGGGAACAGGTAGCGCCGCGCAAGCGCAGCCTTGTCCTTGGGATTCGACTCGCGTCCACGGCGGTGAGCAATAGACATTCACGCCGGCCGGGACGGGCGGCGTCCATTCTCGCGAGATCTCTCGATCTCTTTCTCCCTCTCTCTGGGTAGCATCTCTCTCTCTCTCTCAAACTCTCTCCGTTGTTTCCGTCTCTGCAGCTGGAGTTACCATGTATCCGGTCTCTCTGGGCAGCATCAACAATCTTCACACACGCACCTCGGATACGTATACCACCCTCCATTACCCATCGGCGTGGCATGCGCCTGATCCTCTTAGCCTCTTCCTCTCAAGTTGAACCCCTCCCACTCACTGAATGCTCCCGTCATCCATCCATCCCAAAATTCTGTACTTAAATTAAAATACTTTTTTAAGCTTATTATAAAAAAAAAATAATTATATTATTAACTACTTATTATCGAGGTCTATAAGTAGTATTATAACTTTAACCGTAATAGTTTTATTTATAATAAAT